>NW_021632494.1:0-94555 GCF_004799145.2 Neltuma alba
TTAATTCTCACACCATTGAATTCCTTGCCCCAAAGATCTAGTACAGGAAAAAATGGATAAATATTTAGATTCCCAATTTGACTAAACTCCCTCTGGTTCTAATAAGTTTGAACAATTATGAATATGATCAGTGTGAATTCCTTCTATTAGATGAAAGAAGACAAAAAATTTTAAAAAATGATGCACTTATTAATAAAGGTAAATTAGAAAAAGAATATATTTTTATTTAGGATTAGTTTTATATATAGATGGAAGGGAAAATGTAAATAGGCCTTTGATGCCATTTTGTCTTGGAGATGATATCACTCTTACTTTGAGGATCTCCCATCCAAATTTGAAGTTTGGTGAGGTTGGACTATGTAAAATGAGGAATAATGCTGACTTTGAATACAATATACAGCTAATTGGACCCATTATTAATTTGATATGTAATTTTAATATGTGTTGGACCGCTAGTTATATTAAATTTCGTATTGTGGACTAGACTGTGCATTATACTGCAAAGTCCACTAATAATAAGACAAAATCATGCAATAAAAAAAAAATTCATATTGGTCATTAAATTCAGCAATCTCGTGTTTGAAGGGGCACGTCAAAGTACTTGCGTTCCTTTCACTTCAGCCAATCTCGATTCAGATATACTCAATGTTCAAAGTTTTTGAGTTAGTTTGACTAAGAAAACAAAGGCTACATATATATGTGTGTGTGTAAAAGGAAAAATAAATGAACTTGAATGACGATTTCCACCAAAAGGGAAAAAAAAAGGGTTGGATAGATCATATATGCTCAACGTTTGAAAGGAACAGTCATGGATAAAATATCCTTTGGACAGTGAAATAAAATTTGAAAATGATTAAAAAGAAAGCTATTGGAAATAATTATTTTGCGTGCACTTTAACTTTCTCTCAATTTTTAATTTGGTAACCATACTGTTTCATTTTTATATTAAATCCTTTAATTTTACTCTATTAGCACTATAAGTCCTGGATCTTGGCTTTGTTAGCATCATCAGCATTTTTTGTAAGAGCTAATAATGCTAACAGAACAAATTTAAAGGATTTAATAGAGAGTGAAAAAAGTGTAGATACCAAGTTAAAAAATAAAAGAAAGCATAGGTACTTATAAAATGGTTTTCCCAAGCTATTACGAGAATCTTTTGATTAAACCATAAAAGTAAATCATATATGTTAACCAATTGGATTAAAACTTACTTAATGCCCTAATTGCTAAATGAAGACATTAAAATTTATTTGATGTTCTAATTGCTAATTATTAATGTCCCCTCATTGCTCCTACCCGGCCCATTTCATGGTTGGAAAATTAGATATATTAATTATTGGTCAAAACAGGGAGGCTATGCGATGAAAATTTCACCATAGCATTAAAAACTTCTTTTGAAAATAAACAATAATTTAGTCTATACGCTTATGTTGAGGAATCTCGAGGTCATTGTCAAAGAATATTATGAAAGAAGACTAGGATACAAGTCTTATAATTCACAAACTCATTTCTCAATTTTAAAATCTCAGTACAGAAATGAAAATTTTTTCACTATACTTTTAGATACTTGCTTTGCCGGTTTGCCCTTTTTTGTGTCCATAATATATGAATATTGAATAGTGAGAAATATTCAAATGGAAACAAAAATTTTGGGCCCCTTGGTTTTGGCCTTTTAGTGAAAAAAAAAGGTCATTTGAAGAAAATAAGTACTTTTTAATAGCTTCTAATTATTTTAAGTACTTTCGAAGTAAAGCAAAAATGTTTTCGTTATAAACCTATGAAAACGTAAGAGAGACTTAAGACGAGAGAGATGAATAGTCCAAGCTCATTGCCCAGACCAAAAGGGAATGAAAACCGGTGGTCCATATTCAAAGGCTCTAGCTAATTCACACAAATAAAAAAATCAAGTAAATTAACTATCCCTCTTTTATTATTTATATTAAAGTATTATCAACATAATTTATATCTCATATAACAATAATCTAGAACGATGGTTTGAGAAAAGTTGGCAAAAAAAAAGCTTAAGAAAAACATGATAAATATGAGAAAGAAAGGGGCTAGTCTCTCTTCCACTGGACCCAATTTTTATTAACAAAAATCATATTATTTTGTCTTGAATGAAAAAATGAAATGTTTTTCGGTAACTAGTTTTGAGTGGGCTGGAGAAATCCTATACTCAGAAAGTGAAAAGATGGGCCAAAGAGTAATGGGCTAATATTTGATGGGCCAGAGCCCGTAGTGGTTGTCTCATCAGAATCAAAGTGGCCCACTGAATTCTCTCGCTCTCGCTCACATACATGCGTGTCATGTATACTATACAGAAGTGTTTTACCTTCCGGATATGTAGCTTTGCATCTTCTCAAAATAACTCGTTTTTAGAAAAAATAAATTATTTACCCATAGCTGACTAAAATCGTATTAAAACATTTAAGCCTTATTTTCAATTTAAAAAATATATTCCAAACCCGATTCTTTTTATAAAATAAAAAAATTAATTAAAAATAATAAATATATAAAAATCGTAACTTATTTTTCAAAAATATTATTATTTATGAAGAGGGAGAGAATGTTGATAATTAATTCAGTAAGACTAACCATTATTATGAACACTTAAGCTATAAGTGTTTTACACATGCTATAAGTGTAAATAGAAACAGGGCTATAAAAATCAATTTCATTTTTCAAAAAATGAAATTGATTCTAAAAATTTTTAATTTTACACATGCTATAAGTGTTTTCTTGTAAATAGAAACAGGGCATCCTTAAAAAAAATTTCTTATTTGCATCAAAAAATTTTTTTCTTATATATAAGATTAGAATGAATATATCTTTTTACCCTATTATTATTATGAACACTTAAGCCAGTTTGGTTTTTAAATATTATGACAAGATAAATCTAAGAATAGAACCCTTACAAGAGAATTGTAAGGGCGATAAGGAGCATAAAAATGCTTTCTAATTCTTAGTGCAGTAATATAATAATCAATTATCAATAATTTACAAATTATTAAAAATTTAAACTATTTAAAAACGATAAATAACACGATTTGGTTGGAAAGAACACCATTTATTATAAATTCTATATAAATGAATGGGGTAATGGATATACTCTAATAATCATAGTAGTGTTCACTAAAATATCTTTAAAACCACCCAACTTAATAGTCATGTCACAGTCAGGGCAATGAGCTTTTTTTTTTTGGGGGGGGGGGTTGGTAAATTGGAAATTTCCCGTAAGAGACAAAGTATGAAATTTATGCACTTGTTCGAGTACTAAATAAAAGTCAATGTTTTTTCATTGATTTTTCCACTTTCAAAGCAAGCAAAACTAGTGAAAATTGGCTGCTGAAGTGGGACCACCGCAATTAACTCGAAGTATATTGACTTGGGGTACATTTTTTTTGAAAAAATTATTATTTATTTTTTATCTAAATACTCCCTTAATGGTTTTTCTTCTTACTTGCTTTTCAAAACACCAAAAAACTAATGTTTCATTCATTCATATGTAAATTAACGTTAACAACCTACGTCAGTTATTTTACCAAAATATCCCAAACCTGTATAAATTTACTACTCCCTTTTGTCTATATTATATAGGCTAAAATACGCAAAATTTTCCTGGACTTTGAGTCAGTTGCACATCACCTCCTTGACTTTTAAAAGTTTAAATTAAGAACCTTGATGTTTCATATTTTAATTATAAACTCCCCTGCCATTAAAATTACCTCTAACTTTAATGGATTTTTTCGTGCCACAATTTTTATATATTTTATTATATACCATATCAATTAAAAAATAATATTTGACATTTGATGTGAAATTTGAAATTTGCAATTTTTTTAAAAATTAAAATAAAATAACTAAAAACACAAAATAATTTTAAAAATATTTAGAATATTTATCTGAACAAGTCTTTGTAAAATAAAAACTATTATTTTTTTTAACTGATAGATATAAATAAAAATTTTAAAAACGGTAACATGGCAAAAACTGCTAAAGTTAATAGTAATTTTAATGGCAGAGGAATTTATAGTCAAAATATGAAATGTCAGGGTTCTCAATTTGAACTTTTAAAGGTTAGAGAGTTGATGTGCAACTAACCCAGGTTCGGGAGGATTTTCATGTATTTTAGCCTATTATATATCATAATAAGTCTCTTACAAGAAATTTTCGATCCATTTTATAAGATGTTTTGATAATTTCAATGTGTATTAAATTTTTTTTATATATGCCCATATTTAATAAGAATAATAAGAGAAGGTAGAAATTAATAAGATGTTGGAGTTTAGTATGATTAATAAAAGTAATATTATTGTTGGCAAAATGAAATAAGGATAATATTGAAAATCACTTAAATTTCATAACAAATTTAATGATTTTATCTATTTGTCTCGGTATGAATGAATTAGTTAGAAACATTTTATGTTAGGTAACGAAGGAAGGAGTAATTATTTAATGCATATATATATATATATGGAAACCAGTTTCAGTGTTTATCATACCGATGAGTATCATGATGCTTATCAAATTTCAACCATTGAAATTTAATATAGATAACTGAAATTTAATTTTTTTTATATATTTTTAAAAAAATTTTAATAGGTAGATAATCCAAAATAAATGTAATATCTTAACTGTAACTTTTTTTTAAAAAAAATTATTTAAAATTTATTATTTAAAATTTTTAAATCTAGATTATTAAGACTTTATCTGAATGTTGTAGATTTCACCACGAGTATTATAGTTCTCATAGAAGGTGGTTCCTATATATACGTGGGCTAATTTCTTTTTAAAACACAGATTTTGAGGGTCGGTTTGACTGAAAAGGTGGAAGCTTCCATTGCAGATCCGTCCCCTTCACGTCTGCGTCACCGCCCACTTGTGCCTGCATCTTCGTCTTCGTCATCATCTTTGTGCAGTTGACTCTGAACTGAATGGGCTAATTAGCGCTCTCTCTCTCTCTCTCTCTCTCTCTCTCTCTCTCTAACGCAATAAATAAGATATTATGGGATTATTTGGGAAAAAAACATTCTGCATGCCCCACAACTAACACTTTTTAAGTGTCATTTTTATTGGTTTCGTAGTAGACTGTGTTACTGCGCGTGGAGTGTCATTTTTAGACTAGAAACGCACTTAACATTAACTTCTAATTGAACTCTCCTAGAGTGCAAAGAAAAGACCTTATTTAGTTCTATTTATAAATTATATAATTAAATTTTTAATATGAGAGAAAAAATGTAAAAAAATATTTTTTTCAATACTCTTTTTTAACAAGAGTGTTCGAATTTTGAATGGTCCAAACTCGAATTAATTAAAAAAACATAATATGTCTCTTAATTCTCATCTATTTGGGTGCATGCATATCCTTTTATATATTTTCTATCATAAAGGGGTAGATATACAAAACTTGAAGAAAATAGGCACTCTTACATAACATGTTATATATCCCCCAGATAACGCTTAACATTGCTTCTGCAGTATAGATATAATACTTAAACTGTCCCCCAAGCATCATTTATTTAGGTGATAATTAGTATATATCCCTAATTAAGGGCTATACTTAAAAGGAATGACACATAGGTCATTCTTTCTTCTCATTGTAGCACCAAAAGACTCTTCCACATCCAGTTCTGCTGCCTTCATTCCATTTGGAAGTTGCCAATCAAAATGATAAAGCATATTGGAAATAATTAATTCCACAACTGGTGTGGCAAATGCAATTCCAGGGCATATTCTCCTTCCAGCACCAAATGGGATAAACTCAAAGTTTGAGCCTGTGAAACTGTAATTAACTGTGGTATCAAGGAATCTCTCAGGAATAAATTTTTCTGGTTCATCCCAATATTTAGGATCTCTTCCGATTGCCCAAGCATTAACAATAATTCTAGTTTTTGCAGGTATCTCATATCCATTGATTTTACATCTCTCTCTATTTTCTCTTGGAACCAACAATGGCACAGCAGGATGCAGCCTTAAGACTTCTTTGATGACAGCAGCAACATATTTCAACTGAGAAATTTCTGATTCATCCACGCATCCTTTGCTTTTGAAAACTCTTCTAACCTGCATAACCGTCAAAAAGAAAATTCAGAAAAAGTCCCAAAGCTCACACTATTACAACTTCACTATTATTACATTAATCAAAACAACTTTATGCATAATCATACCTCTTCTTGTGCCCTTTTCATTGCCACTGGGTTTCTAAGTAACTCCGTCATAGTCCACTCTATTGTTGTTGCTGCTGTTTCAGTTCCACCTACGAAAATGTCCTGAAAAAGGATTTAAGACATAATTTGAGTGTCTCTACTGCGTGAATCAGAATATAATAATTAAATAACACTTCTATTTATATAACTAAAGGAGCATGTGGAATTAACAACCTTAATAACGCCTTTAATGTTGTCGTAAGATAAGGGGATCTCGAGGTCATTCTCCTTTTGAATCCTAAGAAGAACATCAACTAGATCTTCATCCTCACCAGCATGGTTGCCAAGGTTCTTTTCTTCATGATCAGTGATAATATTTTGAAAGATCCTATCAGTCTCGGCTTGTAGCCTAATCATTGTAGCTTTGATCCCAGTTATCACACTGAGGAATCCGAGAGAAGGATAGAAATCAATAACATTTAAACCCGAGATTAGCTGAATTGTATGCTCAATAGTAGGTAGAATGGCTTCTACGTTCTTGGTCTTCTTACCAAATGCTGCTCTAGCAACTATGGAATTTGTGAGAGGGAAGATTTTCTTACTAAGGTTCATGACAGAACCTGCATATTCACGGATGTCCTTCATGAGCATTGAAACCTCCTCTTCCCTTATATTCTTGAAAGTTTGGACCCTCTTTGCAGACAAAAGCTCCAAAGTGCAAATCTTTCGGAGCTGCCTCCAATAGTTTCCATACGGGGAGAAAACAATATCGGAGCCATTGTAAGCAAAGATATCAGTGGCAAGAGTTTTGGGTCTATTAGCGAAGATTTGGTCATGTGTCTTCATAACCTCCTTGGCTATTTCAGGGGAAGACACAATCATGAACGGAAGCTGCCCAAGTTGAAGATACATCAAAGGTCCATACTTTTTTGAAAGGTCTCTCAAAGATCGAGTAGGTATTGAAACTAGAAGTTGGTGAAGGTTTCCTATGATAGGTAATTTCGGTGGGCCTGGAGGTAAGTTTCTACATTTTCTGGAATTTGATAGCTTGTGAATCAAAAGGATGAAGCACAAGAAAGTGAAGAGGATAGCTGAAGGGCTATGAAACTCCATGATCATAAAATAATATTGATACTGCAAGTTTGGTGTGAGGTTCTGGACAGTAAGTTGTGCTTTTATACTGAAGATGCGAGTGTTCCACAGTCCCCGTATGGTTAATTTATAGAATGAGCAGTTTCTTCACTTTGTACTACTATAATTGACGTTTGATTATTCCATGTGGAAGTGACATTATTTCCTTCTCTCTTTTTTTTTTAAAATAAAGTGATATTGATTTTTTTTTAAAAAAAAAAAGTGGCATTGATACTATTATCAAGCAAGGTGATATATATACATGCATTATGCAGAGGGGCATTAGATGCTTTATTTTATTCATTATTATAATTATCGTCATAATCGTAGAATGCAAATTTTTATCTTCTTCGATCTATCTTTATTTTTTAAATTAACAAACTAATTTTATTTTTATTTGTTAAAATAAACCTGTACTAGTTTAATTAAAGGAAAGTACATTAGTTCTTTGCCGGACATGACGTTATCCTTCTAAGAAAACATCGAAGCGGACAATTGGGCCATTCACTTTTCAGTTTTCAGAGCGCGTGTCTTTGAATCTTCCCTTCTGCAAAATTTTTCTGAGAGCTATTTTCTGCATTGTCCCTTATCACTTGGAAAAATTGGCCACAATACGTTGACTGAAGGTATGAGTCATGATGCCGCTATCTTTCGTTGCCGAGAAAAGTCTGAGTGGACAGGTTAATGACTTAATTGATGGAGTGAAATTAGGAAAGTGAGTTATAATCATGATGATATCGGTTGAACCACGTCAACAAAATAAACAAATAATTACAATAGTTTTAATTGCAGGAAATAAGTTAATCCAGACAAATATATGAGGCTAAACAAGTTTGCTGGCAAAAAAATATATACAAGGCTAAACAAGTTTGGGCCTCCTGAAATATTTTCTCTATATCGACACCACAAATTTCATTTTGAGCTTTGTCGTGATTTCTCCTTCCAACCACCCTGATGCTTTTTCTTTTCTTTTCTTTTTTTCCGGACATAAGTATCCTCCAATTAGAGGTAATATTGTTCAAGGTACTAAAAGGCACTAAACACTTCTCCCAATAAGAATTTGATTTTTTTTGCTAGACACATATCTTTTTATTTGAAGTAATCCTATTCGACGTACTATCAGGTACTAAAAACGAACACCTCTCCTAATGAAGACTTAAACCTTGATTCATTATATTATAAAAAACTAATTCGTTTTACTAGATCCAACTCTCCTAAGTTGTTAAAATTTAAATTTTAATTTGTTATATTATGATAGACTAGTTCTTTCTCTTAAGGGTGTGTTTGGATGAAACCAAACCGTGGTTTGGAAAAGTGATTCTGAAGAATAGATTCTGGGAAGAATAGATTCTGTGAAGAATAGATTTTGTAAAAAAGTGATTCTGAGAAGTGAGAGTGTTTGGATAGTTGTTATCAGAAGCACTTTTTATATATACAAATTACTAAAAAAAGATATAAGTTAATATGATAATTACAGAAAAAATAGATTTTATGATATATTTTAATTTGAAGGAATAAAATTGTTAATAATATGTTTTTTACCAACATAATTAATAATACATAAGATAATATAATTAATAATTAATTAATGTGTATATATATTTATAAAATATAAGATTAATATATTTATAAAAAATATGTTTATAAAAAAAATAACAAGATACATATCATATAAGCCCTCACACTCTCCCTTTTTTCTCCAAAAGCAAAAAAATTTTGCTTTTTCCAAAACCATGGTTTTGGTTTTTGGAGGGGGTGTTTGGGTGATTTATTCCCCAAACCATGGTTTGGGGTGTCACCCAAACACACCCTAAATCTTTGATTTCGTAGTTGAAAACTTGAAGTCTTTAAACTAATCTGTGGGCCAATTGATTTAAGAAGGGCCCAAGTGTTTCTCGATTTATGCCAATGGAATGGAAGATTCTAATTGGGCCGCCGAGCTTGACCGACTTAGTATATGGCCAATTATTTAAATACAATTTTTTTCCCACAAGGGTTGCATATTCTGCAAGAGCGGAACGGAATTCAACTTCAATTATGACATGGTAGTTGAGAGGAATCTTTCGCCAATTTTTTTAATCATACATCAATCAAACCAACTAATTGTAATTTTTTGAATTAAAAAAATATGATATATATAACTGAAGATGGAATATATATTATGTAGCTACGTTCAGTAAAAGTTTAAAAAAGGTCTACAACGATTTATTTTTAAAAAATTATGTTTTTAAGTTTGAGATATTCTTTAAACTTAAATATGAAGATATGTAATGTCATGTACGTATATTAAAAATAAAAAGAATTAAATTAATGTAGTGTATGGATTGATGGTTTATGGACATTGAATCTTTGATATGCACTATAATTTAGAAATTAAGTATATAATTTTGAGTTTGGATGAAGAATACGACGAATGGGTGGATATTGTTTTTTTTTTTTAATTCGTTTCATTTGAATAGAATTTTTTTTTTTTGGATTTTAATGTTCCCCGTTATGATTATGAATAATTATTTTCTTTATTTTAAGTATATATATTGTTTTAAAATATGTTTTATTTAATTATGACTATAGTGAAGAAGTGTGTTCTTGAGCTGTTTATTGACCAGTTTTTTTAAAAAAAAAATTGTTTATGCCGACGCTATTTTTTAAATATTGATAATTATACCAGCCCCTTAGATTTTCTATCAGAATAATTAAAAATTACTTAGCCATCTCCTTCCCCAATGAACGATATGCGCGGAAGCGTGGTGGTTAGAGTACAAATATTGCAAAAATCAAAAGAAAATATTTGTTAAATTCGGAATGTTTGACTTATCTTCTATACTACTACCTCGGGTCCTTAATACTACCTTGAATCTAAGATTTTATTTGTAGCCTACAAACAAAGCTTATAATAGGACCAGAGGTAGTATAAAAGTTAATTAACTAACCTAAGTAAATTAAAAAAATTAATTAAGTTAGTTATTTGTAATATATACTAGTGGGTGTTATCTTTCTTAAAATATTCTTGTTAATCAAGTATACTGGCTAGAACTACTATTATTACAAAAACTATATTTAAAAAAATGGATAAATATAAGAGACAAAGTAAATTAAGATCTTATATTGAAGATCAAAATAAAAGTCAAATGAGCCCTTATATTAAAAATTAGTATATGAATTAAATATTCATTTTCTCTTCACATTTCAAAAATCGGTCCAAGAAGCATTGCCTTCCTTAGCAAAAAAAAATGTGGGAGATACAATAATTTGATTCCAGCTGGTTGTAAACAAGAACCAAATACTACTTCCGGTCTTTAATATAAGATTTTGTTTGACTTTTATTTTGGTTCTAAATATAAGATTTCAATCCACTTTGTTTCTTATATTTATATATATTTTTCTAAGATAATCCTTCTAATAATAATAGTTCTAGCCAATACATTTGATTAGCAAGAATATTTTAGGAAAAAGAACACTTATTTATTACAAATAACTAACTTAACATATTTATTTAATCTCTTCAAATTAGTCAACTAACTCTTATAATTAGGACTGGAGGTTGTACTACTTTCTATTCTTAATATAGGATCTAGTTTGTAATTCAGTTTAAAGTACAAACTAAATCTCATATTAAAGACTAAAAAGCAGAGGTATTATTTATTAATTAAAATAATATGTATTTGCATAGAGTTCTTTGTACTATTTATAACATGAAAATAACTTATGAATGTAGTGCAGTTTATAATATTATATAAATTTATTAAATTATTACAAAGGAGAAAAAGGATACATTTAAATAAACTTAATTTATTCTCCAACAACTCCAAAGCGCAGAACAAAGTAGGTATCCCGCTATATTTGTCAATCCACCATAAGATGACAAACGAAGAACCAAAAAAAAGAAAACTGTAATTGATTAATCATGATGCAGACTTATTATTTAAGGGCAATATCTTATTGGAATCAAGCAAAGATCGTTTTTCCTTCTCACCGTAGCACCAGAATTCTCTGTCATGTCCAACTTTTCGTGCTCTAACCCATTAGGAAGTCTCCAATCAAAGTGATAAAGCAAATTGCAGACCATACTTTCAACAAGAACTGTAGCAAATGAGACTCCAGGGCATATCCTTCTTCCAGAACCGAATGGGATGTACTCGAACTCTGTCCCTTTAAAGTTGTAATCTATTGAGGCATTCAGGAACCTTTCTGGTTCAAACTTTTCTGGTTCATCCCAATACTTTGGATCTCTTCCGATTGCCCAACCATTGATGATGACCCTAGTCTTGGGAGGCAATTTATAACCATTGATCTCACAGCTCTCACTATTTTCTCTTGGAAGTAACAGTGGCAAAGGCGGATGTAACCTCAAAGTTTCTTTTATAACTGCAGATACATATTTCAAATGACGAAATTCTGATTCATCTACGTATCCTTTGCTTCCGAAAATCCTTCTTACCTCTTCTTGTGCCCTTCTCATTTTGCTGGGGTTTCTAAGAAGTTCTGACATTGACCACTCTACGGTTGACGCTGATGTTTCAGTTCCACCAAGGAAAACATCCTAGAAATAGATAATATAAACTCACGATTAGAGCTCATAATGTGTATTTTGAAGATATATCTATAACAATTCAATCATCAATTAACATATATACTCACCGCTATGATAGCTTTGAGGTTGCGTTGAGTCAAAGGGATCTCAAGGGTATTTTCCTTTTGAATCCTCAGAAGAACATCGACCAAATCCTCTGTTTTACCAGCATGACTATGGTTCTTTTCTTTGTGATCGTTGATGATATTCCTCACCATCATATCAAGCTCCTTGTTCACGCTATCAATTTTAGCTTTTATGCCGGTGATCACTTGAAGGATTTTGAGCGAAGGGTAAAGATCAGAAACTGAGAAACCACTTGCCAACTCCAGAGTACGTTTCATTAGTGATAGGATTTCTTCAACGTTCTTTGTCTTTGCACCAAAAGCTGCTCGAGCAGTTATGAAATTCGTGAGCTCGTAAAGCTTCTCACTGAGATTAACAATGGAGCCTTCGTGTTCTGATATATTCTTCACGAGTGCTGAAACCTCTTCTTCCCTTATTGTTCTGAAAGTTTGGACCCTCTTTGCAGACAAAAGCTCCAGAGTACAAATCTTCCGAAGTTGCCTCCAATAGTTTCCGTAAGGAGAAAAGGCTATGTCTGTGTTATTGGAAATCAGTGTGGTGGCAACAAGAGCAGGTCGATTTGCAAACGTTGTATCGTGTGTTTTCATGATCTCTTTGGCTATTTCTGGGGAAGAGACAACAACATGGGACAACTCTCCAAGTTGAAGATGTATGAAGGATCCATATTTGTTGGCTAGATCTCTCATGGCACGATGGGGTATTGATCCTGCAAGTTGGTGTAAGTTGCCGATGATAGGTAATTTGGATGGCCCTGGAGGTAGGGTTTTGAAGGATTTATTGGAGGTTGATTTCTTCAGCATTACAAGGAAGAAGAAAGAGATGGCGAAGAGGATAGTGTATGGGATTTGAATCTCCATTGATGGCTGAGGAAATGGAGAACTGGAAGCTCGCTTTAGTTAGGTTATAAGATATATAGACCTCTTTTACATTAATAACACACTATGCAAAAAAAGCATTTTACGGCAGTTAGAATGAGCCTTTCATGACAGTTTTGAATGTGACATTTATGTCATCAACGTGAAAAAATAGAGGACTTCATGATAGGAAGTGCTAAAGTATGTTACTTTTTACGACGGTTGTATATTTATTGAATTCTTCTCTTTTAGCTTTGCTCGAAGCCTAAAGCTCTTCGTGACCAGTAGAACATAGAAGTCTTTAACTACCGGACTGAAGTTATTAAGATTTGATAAAGGTAAAATTGAACACCAAAATATTATAAAACTCATGAATTTCAGGCTATCAAACTCAAATCTATAAAATAAAAGGAACAAAAATTAGATATTTTCAAACTTTCACATATCAAAGTATATTTAAGTAAGGAGACTAACAAAAAAAACAGATATATTCAAATTTAAAACAAACATCATGTTTTTAATCAAAGAAAATACTACACACATCTTTTCAAACAACTAAACTACAAAAATTATAAAACCCACAAAAAGAATAGAAAAGAAAGGGCAAAAAACTCACAAATAACGATGAAGAAGATGACATGACAGTGACATCGATGAAAGAACATGGCAGAGATGATAGAAACAAAGAGAAAACACCACCAAAAGTGAGAGGAGGAAGAAAATTAAGTGGAGACGACAGTGAGAAACCAGGAACTTTAACCGTGAAAAGTAAAAAACTATTACATGATAAGAAGAGTTTTAAAATTCTAATAATCTTTTTAAGAAGAGTTTTTTTTAAACCATCGTAAAAAGTATACTTTTTACAATAATTTTCTGGATAACTGCTATAAAAAGTAAAATGTACTTTTATGCAATGACAAAAATGTCATGGCTTTTTTTTTGTTACAGTTGTTTCCTGATAGCTGCCGTATATTAGCGTCGTGTAGTAGTAACATGAATGATGTTATGATATTATATCATTTGAGTCCAAATATGATAAAAAAGATTTCGTAAGAAGATATTTGTTGATTTCTGCATTATTTAAATTTAACTTACTGGCCGCAACATCAAACTCCGTACTTCATAAACAAACTTTTCCACGAAATTAATTAATTATGTTTCCTCCATTAAGAAATTCTGGGCTGATTAGCCGAGTCAACACGCTATCTAAACATTTATTATTTATAATTTATCAATAATCATCATCAAATTTTTTACTTTATATATATAATTTTCCGCAATCAAATTTGTATCGCAATTAACATTTTACATAAAATATTTAATTTCTAAATCACTTCATTTAAAAGCTTGATTGATATTTCTTTCGATAAGCCCCTGTTAATCTCTTGCTGCTACAAATTCTATCTCAGCTCAATTAATTGAAAATGCCCAAAAATTAGATCTCAATCTTAATTCCTCTTGAAGGTTAAAAAAAAAATATCAATTCCTATTAGAGAGCCAGAGAGGGAGAGAATATTCAGCAGTAAGCTAGCCACCAGTCGCGATGGCTTTCTGCCATAGAAAATTGAATTGTTCAAAGTAGCTAGGGTAGGCCATGTGATGGAAGTTTGACAGTAAGCCACATTTAAATATGAATATTGAAACAAATTTTAAAAAATTCTTAATCTTCAAAGTTCACCAACCCACCATCGTCTGAAACATGTTGATACAAATTACATTTACACAAACGGAAAAAATTCATAGCTATGAATTAATTAATTGCCTTATTAATTTATCAAGAGCTTCACAGTAATGGTATTTATTTTATGCTTTTAAATTCAATTATGATTAAGAAATTGTACGTATAATTTACATTAAAATATTGCTATGATAAGAAAAGTAGTAGCAATTGATTAGGGGTTACTTGTGGGGAGTATGATGTGATGCTAATCAGCTTAATTATTAACTAATGGCGCAAGAAATCAGGTGTGCCACGTGGCATTTACTTACGGGGAACAAGTGAAGTGAGTTTGGTGTGGATCTTCACTCAGCCAAGTCATTTCATCATTCCCTTTTGAATATTACCATTCAAGAACACCGGACCTTAAAAAGCTAATCAGAAACATCTTAGGGTAATCTCTTTGATTAAATTGCCCTTACTGACGTAAAAGTTGAAAATTTTGAGAAGCAAAACTGGAATTTTAAAAGACAACTTTACAATTTTAATTAAGATTAGTTTAAAGCTGCTGTGGCCTGACATGAGCACAAATCTTTGGAAGAATATAATACCCAAAAGCTAACTGTTACTTATGTTTGGTACGAGCAAAATAAAAAGCAATGAATGAGAGAGAAAAAAATTTAAAAAGTTTGTTTTAAATAAAAAATGAGATTTTAAAATTTTACTAAAAAAAAATATATGTACGAGAAAAAAATAATAATAATTAATTAAAAACTTTTAATATCATTTTTTTAATTTTTTTTAATCAAACTCATTAAAAATTTTACTGTCTTTCCCTCTACTCCACCCTGTTTCTTTCATATTAAACAAGCCGTGGGAATTGGGGATCCCAAGACTTATAAGGCTCCTCTTTGAAGACGAATCTCTCCATGCGAGACCCATGAAAGAAAAGAACACTCTGCGGCTTTGGCTTTGCTTGGGTTCTGAGGGGAATTTGAAGGCAACGCTGCGGATTCAAGTCCAACGGCTCGGCGGAAAGGAATCATGGTTGCTGCAAGTGCCCACATTCTGCCATGGAGATTTAAGACAGCACTGCTTAATGGCTTGGCATGGAATGGATCTTAAGAAGGATGGAGGAAATGAAGCTAATGAATAAATTAAACTAAAAACGATAATGCATCAATCGACTAAGTATAGGGTTGGCGCGAAGCAATGGCCGGAAGTGGGAGATGACGCGTGGGAGTCACAGCTATATGGTCGAGTGGTGACCCGATATAAAGAGGGAAGTGGTGGGCCTAGTTCTTGTGGGCCTGCAGTCCAAAAGGTGACGATGTGGATTGGATAATGGATTTGGGCCAGGAAGGTCGTCCCTCATATCAGATAAGGTGGAGGGCGGGCCCAGCTTTTAAGTTGTATGTTTGGTTGTTTTCATGTTTAAGCGAAAATTTGGGTTTAGAGTGCTTCACAATCTTAATGAATTAATGTTCGAATTTTTATTAAGAGATGTGTTTATATTTAATACCTAATAATATTTTGAATGTGATTGTTTTTAATAAGAAAATACATCTGCATAATAAAAAAAAAAAGTGAATTATTATTCTTAATTTGAGACATGCACAGTTCAGTGTTTACTGTACAACATTTTAGAAATGAGTGGTCCTTACTATAATTCACTGACTGATGTATCAATTATATTTTTTTGGTATTGCCCTGATGACTCGAGGTAGCTTCTGATGTCTCATATATTTGAATTATTGTTATATAGAAATAAGTTCTATATGTTTTTCTCTCAGATTACTTTAGACGACTATGTTTACTGCTTAGAAATTATTGTCTGTCGAGTCTGAAGAATTTAGAAAACTAAATTACGTGGCCATGCGGATTTTTTTTTTCAATTCAGTTATTTAATTGTTTTAGTCAAATCCCATGGCATCCTCCACTCATTTTAAACGATTTAATTTTCATTTGGTCTTTGGATTATTATTTAATCTTCAAATCCCAATCTGAGTCCTGACAAGTAGGTCATTCTTGTTGAATTTTAAGATCCAAACGTCCAACGGCTTAGGCATTACTTTAAAGAAGAAATTAAATTAAGTAACTACATATAATTAATAAAAATATTGAAATATGCTGACTGAAACATCCAATGGAAAAAGGATATAAAGCAGTCTCTGCCCAAGACATAAACAAAACAAAATCAAATTAACTTCTATAATCATGATTCTCCAGATCTTCCTCTTCACCTTGTTTTTCTTCCTTCTTCTGATATACAGCCGATCGAACACCAAGAAATCCTTCAAAACTCTACCTTTACCTCCAGGGCCATGGAAGTTACCTCTTATAGGGAACATCCATCAACTTATAGGGTCACTACCCCATCACTCTCTGAGAAACTTGGCAAACAAGTATGGTCCCTTAATGCATCTCCAGCTTGGAGAGACAACCAATGTCATTGTCACTTCCTCAGAAATTGCCAAACAGATCTTCACAACACATGAAGTTATCTTCTCCAATAGACCTCATCTTCTCGCTGCTGAGATCATCACTTATAATTGTTGGCGGCAGCAAATGAGGAACAGCAAATCCGGTTCGAGTCGCGTCACAAGGACACTGTCCTTGAGAGATATTCCGCAGCCTCTCGGTGTAACAGGCAGCGGCACTCCCCAGGATCAAACGAACCCTTCCTGCGAAGCAAGGTAGCAGAACAGCGAAAGCGATTGTAACAGGAAACACAGCGGGAGAGAAGAGGAAGAGGATGGGACTGTGTGTCTTCACGCTGCCTGGACAGTCCCTTATATAGGCGCGAATGGCCACATCCCCGGAGGACGCATCCCTCTGTTTCGCCGAGCGGGTACGACCGAAGCAACGTAAGGTTCCGTTGGAGACGGAACAGCGCGAACGTTGGTGCACACAACGTTCGCCTACACCCCGCGAGACGCGTCCGGTCGGCCACAAAACGAAACAGTAAGCCTCTTGACTTTTAACAGGTCCAAAATAAGGCTTTTCTGGTAAGCATAATTTTATTAAAAAATATTCAACAAAGTTTAAAATAATTTTCGTAAAATGAGGCTTTACCGCGTTTAATTCACGCGCAGGGGGGAAATCGCCGGTTTACAACTGCGTTTCCCTCCTGGTGGCCTGTTGTTGTGTGCGCGAGGCCCACTTCCCTCTTGGCCCATTTACCCCCCCAAGGATGCTTGATCTCATTTATACACTTAGACTTCTTCTCATCTTTCCCATGTGGGACTTTATTTGACACACATATTGCATTATTTCACAACAATCCCCCACATGTGTCAAATAAAGAGCCAGAGTTACACACATGGGTATAATCATTGTATCTAGTGGTTCTTGCGACTATGAACTAGACCTAGACTGATAACACTTAGTACACAGAGATGCCAGTGAAGCCTGCTTCTATGAACTGTCATCTCTTCGGCGTGTACTAGAGGCATTAAAAGTCAGATTATACCCCCACATTTCCGCTGTTAACGACGGTTTTGCGCGTTATAACGGCCGTGCGCGTGCCTGGTGCATAACGAATGCTCTAGAGATTTTGCCATGATCTCATAGGAGCGGCCCCACTCCACATTCGTAGAGGTGATTTCATTTAAGTGTACCTGCACTGAATACACCATCCCGTAGGATTTGAAATCATTAAGAGCTTTGCTCAACCCTCCAATATGCAATCTAGCACTTTCTCACACATCATAGGAGGGACTAGTAATTTTGGTTTACTGCTAGCAGTACTAACGAGCGACTTGTTCTTACCCATTGAACCTTCTTCATGGGATCACCAATCACAAAGGTTGGGTTGCCATCGCTGTCGTAATCATACTGGCTTTAGTCCCATTCCCCTCGATGTTTCGATAATTTGTTTCCTCCCTAGGGGTTTTGTTAATGGATCTGCTAGGTTCATTTCTGACCTCACAAAATCGATTGAGATCACCTCGTCCTTTAGCAGCTGCCTTAAAATATTGTGTCTCAATCGAATGTGTCTGCTTTTGCCATTAAATGTTTTATTTTTGGCCGTGGCTATTGATGCCTGGTTATCACAGTGTAATGATATTGATGGCGTTGGCTTGTCTCCCAATGGGATATTTGCTAAGAAGTTTTTCAACCACTCAGCCTCTGTACCAGCCAATTCCATAGCAACTAACTCAGAATCCCTTGAGGATCGAGTTATGATGCTTTGTTTGGCTGACTTCCAAGTGACAGCTCCACCACCAAATGTAAAAACATAACCGCTAGTGGACTTTGTCTCGTCTGAATCTGAGATCCAATTAGCATCACTGTATCCTTCTAATACAGCGGGAAATCCACTATATAGTATACCATAATTCATGGTACCCTTCAGATATCGTAATAATCTCTTCAGAGCTTCCCAATGTTCACTGCCTGGACAGTGAGTATATCTGCTCAATCTGCACACAGCATATGCTATGTCTGGCCTGGTATAATTCATCAAGTGCAACAGACTCCCAATAATCTGTGCATACATAGATTGAGCAATCGGATCTCCTTTATGCTTCTTTAGATGCACACTAGCATCATAAGGGGTACTCAAAGGAGTTTCATCATAATGTTCAAACTTTCTCAGTATTTTCTCAACATAATGTTCCTGAGAAAGTAAGATGCCATTTTCATTTCTTGTGATTTTAACACCTAGGATTATTTTTGCTTCACCCAGATCTTTCATATCAAAATTTGAATTAAGAAACATTTTTGTTTCAAGCACCACATTCATACTGGTTCCAAAAATAAGCATATCATCCACATATAAACAAATAATCACACAATCATTATTCATAACTTTGGTATAAACACATCTTTCTACTTCGACAGTAGAGAAACCACCACTCATTAAAACTTGATCTAACTTCTCATGCCATTGTTTGGGTGCTTGTTTTAAGCCATATAGAGATTTTACTAACTTACATACTTTGTTTTCTTGCCCAGGAACAGCACACCCTTCAGGTTGTACCATATAAATTTCCTCTTCTAAATCACCATTTAGAAATGCTGTTTTGACATCCATTTGATGTATAAATAGCTTATGAATTGATGCTAAAGCAATAAGGATTCTAACAGATGATATCCTTGTAACAGGAGAGAATGTATCAAAATAATCAATATTTTCCTTTTGGGTAAAACCCTTAGCTACAAGCCGTGCTTTGTATTTATCTATGGTTCCATCAGGAAAATATTTTTTCCTAAAGACCCATTTGCAACCTATAGGTTTTGCTCCTGAAGGCAAGTCTACCAAAACCCAAGTTTTATTTTTATTTAAGGAGTCTATTTCATCTTTAATTGCTTCTTTCCAAAGCTCTGCATCCGGAGAAGAGATTGCTTCATAAAAGTTTCTAGGTTCATTTTGTACTAAAAATGTGTAAAAATCATCTCCAAAGGATGTTTCCTTTCTCTGTCTTTTACTTCTCCGTAATTCTTCAGTCAAAACTTGATTTGTTTTTTCTTGGAAAGAGGCAGAAGGATTTTCAACACCTTTGGGAATATGCTCAACTTTTAATGGAAAAATGTTTTCAAAAAATTCAGCATCCTTTGTTTCAGTAATTGTGTTTTGGTTCAAAACTAAAAAACGATAAGCAGCACTTTGTTGAGCATAACCAATAAACATACAGTCAACAGTTTTAGAACCAATTTTCCTTTTCTTAAAATCAGGCAATAAAACTTTTGCAAGGCACCCCCACACTTTCAAATATTTAAGATTAGGTACAAAACCTTTCCACAACTCATAAGGTGTTTTGTTAGTTTTCCTATGAGGTATTCTATTTTGTAAAAAGCAAGCAGATAACAGAGCTTCACCCCATAAGTTATCAGGTGCACCAGAACTACAAGCAAAGCATTCATCATTCTTTTAAAGTTCTATTTTTCCTTTCTGCAACTCCATTAGATTCAGGTGAGTAAGGAGGTGTTACTTCATGTATTATTTCCTTTTTTTCACAAAAGTCATTTAGTAATAAATATTCTCCTCCTCTATCAGATCTAACTCTTTTAATTTTCCTACTTAGTTGATTTTCTACCTCTGCCTTATATAAGATAAATTTTTCAAAAGCTTCATCTTTATTTCTTAACAGGTACACCTTAGTGTATCTAGAAAAATCATCAATGAAGGTAATATAGTATCTTTTACCACCTCTAGTCTCTGTTTGTTTCAAATCACCTAAATCAGTATGTATTAATGACAATAACTCAGTCTCTCTTTGTGTAGGAAAATGTGATTTTTTAGTCATTTTGGTTTCTGCACAAATCTCGCATTTACCAATATTATTACTTTTAGTTTCAGAAATTAATTTAAGGTGTTGCAACCTTTTGATATATTTCCTATTAATATGCCCTAATCTAGCATGCCATAGATCATAAGAATCAACCAAGTAAACAGAAGAAGATGCATTATCATTCATATCGACACTCAGTACAAAGAGACCTTGATTACAGTAACCCTTCCCCACAAGAACATTGTTCTTTGTCATCACAATTTTGTCAGACTCAAATGACACTTTCACCCCAGCCTTTCCCAAGAGAGCCACAGAAATTAAATTTGCTCTCATATCGGGCACATACAGAACATCATTTAGCACTAGAGACTTCCCAGATGTGAGTTTCAGCACCACTTTTCCCTTTCCCTGAACCTTTGCAGTTCGGGAGTCAGCGAGATAAATGTGATCTTCCCCTTCTTCGAAGGAGGTATACATTTCCCTGTTTGCACATATGTGCTTGGTAGCCCCAGAGTCTACCACCCATTTTCTCACATCAGAGATGAGGAGGGCCTGAGAAAGCATTGCAGCAATTACTTCGTCATTGTCGCTGTCATCTCCTTCAACCAAATTCACATTTGGCTTGGGAGGATTTTCATCCTTTTGAAAACTTCCCTTAGCCCTCTTCCTGCACTGTGCTGCATAATGTCCAGGTTTGCCACAAACAAAACAATTGCCCTTCTTCTTGAATTTGGAGTTAGTGCCTTTGGGTTTGTAATCAGGTTTCTTATTTTTCTGTTTCTTTGAGTTAGGGTCGTACCTCTTGTTGCGTGGTTTTGTTTCCACTAGATTTGCTTTGGCAGCCGTCTCTTTCTCTTTCGCTGCTTGTATTGTCCTTCTGTTGGTATCTTCAATGATGATGTGAGTGATCAAGCCGGTAAGCGACAATTGTTTCTGTTTATGCTTGAGTTGTTGTTTGTAGTTGTTCCATGAGGTTGGTAGCTTTTCAATCAGGACCCCAGCGATGAACTCGTCAGGAAGATTGATCTTTTCAGCCCGAAGTTCCTCCAGTAATTTGTGATATTCATTGATCTGAAGCTTGATGTCTTTGTCATCGGTCATCTCCCACCTATAGAAGTTTCCGACCACAAATTTCTGCTTCCCAGCGTCCTCAGCAGTATATTTGAGAACCAATGATTCCCATATTTGCTTGGCCTCTTTGTAGACGCTGTAGATGTCAAACAAATCATTAGATAGTGTACTGATCAAAGTGTGCCTGCATACTTTGTTGGCCTGGTGCCACATATCCTTCTGTCCTTGATCAGCATCTGCAGCAGGTTCTGATTGAGTTAGCGCATTGACGACTCCATGCATGTCCAGAATTGTGTAGACACGTTCTTGCCACCGCCTAAAGTTGCTTCCATCGAACATTTCTATCTTGGATGTGTCAGGGAATGGCCTAGGAAGCGGTATGGCTGCCGGGACGTTCAGGGGAACGCTGACAGGAACAGCACTGGAGCCAGCAGCGTCGTTGTTTGCAGCCATTGTTCAGGATATCTCTCAAGATTGTTGGCGGCAGCAAATGAGGAACAGCAAATCCGGTTCGAGTCGCGTCACAAGGACACTGTCCTTGAGAGATATTCCGCAGCCCTCGGTGTAACAGGCAGCGGCACTCCCCAGGATCAAACGAACCCTTCCTGCGAAGCAAGGTAGCAGAACAGCGAAAGCGATTGTAACAGGAAACACAGCGGGAGAGAAGAGGAAGAGGATGGAACAGTGTGTCTTCACGCTGCCTGGACAGTCCCTTATATAGGCGCGAATGGCCACATCACCGGAGGACGCATCCCTCTGTTTCGCCGAGCGGGTACGACCGAAGCAACGTAAGGTTCCGTTGGAGACGGAACAGCGCGAACGTTGGTGCACACAACGTTCGCCTACACCCCGCGAGACGCGTCCGGTCGGCCACAAAACGAAACAGTAAGCCTCTTGACTTTTAACAGGTCCAAAATAAGGCTTTTCTGGTAAGCATAATTTTATTAAAAAATATTCAACAAAGTTTAAAATAATTTTCGTAAAATGAGGCTTTACCGCGTTTAATTCACGCGCAGGGGGGAAATCGCCGGTTTACAACTGCGTTTCCCTCCTGGTGGCCTGTTGTTGTGTGCGCGAGGCCCACTTCCCTCTTGGCCCATTTACCCCCCCAAGGATGCTTGATCTCATTTATACACTTAGACTTCTTCTCATCTTTCCCATGTGGGACTTTATTTGACACACATATTGCATTATTTCACAACAATAATAACATAGATATTGGATTTTCTCCACATGGGAACCATTGGAGGCAACTCCGAAAAATATGTACTTTAGAGCTTTTAACTGCAAAGCGTGCTCGATCTTTTAGGTACATAAGGGAAGAGGAAGTATCTGCACTCGTCAAAGATATTCGATCTCATGAAGGTTCGGTCATAAATCTGAGTGAGAAAATTTTCACAACCACAAATTCCATAATTGCAAAAGCAGCTTTCGGTAAGAAGTCAAGAGATCAAGAAGCCTTCATATCTAGTTTGAAGGAAATAATGAAGGTGATGGGAGGTTTCTCGATTGTTGATCTCTTTCCCTCTGTCAAAGTTCTTCAAGTGATAACTGGAATGAGAGCTAAAGTTGAAAGGGTTCATAAGTTGAATGATAAAATACTGGAGGACATCATCAAGGATCACAAAGAAAGAAAAGAGAGAAGTAGTGAGAATACTGAAGAGAATCTACTTTATGTTCTTTTAAAAATTCAACAGGAAAATGATCTAGAGCTGCCGTTAACCCACAAGCACATCAAAGCCGTCATTCTGGTGAGTAGCGTATATATGAAAGAACTTTAGCTTTAAGAGTAACGTAATTTATCTTATGCTTATTAATATTTTATAGTTACAAAGAAGTTTCTTTGACGAAGAACTCACAACCCATCTTCAGGATATGTTTATTGCTGGATCTGAGTCATCATCAACTAGTCTGGAGTGGGCGATATCAGAATTGATGAAGAACCCAAAGGTGAGGGAGAAAGCTCAAGCTGAGGTCAGAAGGATTTACGGTGAAAAAGGATATGTGGACGAAAGTGAGATTCATCAACTGAAATACTTAAACTCAATTGTGAGGGAGACCTTAAGATTGCACCCTCCTGGGGTGTTGTTACTTCCACGAGAAAACACTGAAAGGTGTGTGATTGATGGATATGAGATACCTGAAAAGACCAAAGTCATTATCAATGCTTGGGCAATAGGAAGAGATTCTAAGTTTTGGGATGAAGCTGAGATCTTCAAGCCAGAGAGATTTTTGGATAATCCAATTGACTTTAGAGGAACAAACTTTGATTATATACCATTTGGTGCTGGAAGAAGAATGTGTCCTGGGATTAACTTTGCTTTACCAAACATCGAGCTGCCGCTTGCCAGTTTGCTGTACCATTTTGATTGGAAGCTCCCAAATGGATTCACTCATGAAGAATTTGACATGTCTGAGACATTTGGTGCTGGCGTAAGAAGAAAGGAAAATCTTTGGTTAATCCCAATTAGTTATCAGCACTTGTAATATTATTGCTTCAATGATTTGTCTCGTGCTATATGTGTTGTTAACTACTTATGATGTAAACCTCTATGTTTTTAGTTTAGAGTCCTATTACTATCAAAAAAAAAAAATCAAAAGATTAGTGTTTCTAAAGACACATATAGCTATAAGATTCTCTATCTTTTAGTGATAATATTCAAAGTTAGTTTGAGCACTAAGTGATGTTTTAACCCTTAACATAGATCATTATTTGGGCTATTAACTCATTGACAATTCAAAAATTATATTGATTATAAGATTCAGAAGACTTACATATATATTTAGTGTCAGGTCAAAAAGCTTGTATGCTTAGTGTACTAATTTCTTATCAAATCAAACGAGTGGATTTTTAAACTAGAAAATTCACTAATTTGACTGAAGCCCTACTTAAATCATAATTTTGACTGATTTCGTTTTGGGAGAGAACATTTGAGGTTTTGAGCAGCTTCATTATTTTGACTGGTAATATAAATAATTCTGGAGTATAAAAATTTCAAAACCTCGATTGGATCACTGTCTTGCTATGGAATAATCAATTTCATTTTTCATTGACCGAGAAAATTAAATAAAGGTTATATAAAAAATAAATAAATCATGAAAATCGTACAACTAATTATTCAATATTTTCGTGTTTGAAGGAGAGATTTGAAAAACTTCAACTTGACTAAGCAATTAATTAATTAAATAATTCAAAACCGAAACTAGCAATCCAGATTTCAGATTCATTCAGATCTTAAAGCATTTGTTTTATTATAAAAATAATCGATTCAATACTCCATATATGTGACCAAGAAGTTAACGTATTATTATTTTTCTTAAATATTAATAGATCAACTAAAATACACGAAACAATTAGTTTGACATTCAATTTGATCCCAAATATAAGATTTTAATCTATTTTATCTCTTATTTTTATTCTTTTTTTTAAAAGTAGTCCTTATAATAGTTGCACATATTATGTTTTAAGTGATAATTGTAACTAAATAACATAATTAGTAAGGGTATTTTAGAAAAGACAACACATATTTATTATAAATAACTAAATTAATTTTATTAATTTATTCAAATTAATCAACTAGCTTTTATATTAAAGACCAAAAGTAATATTATTCTCTAAGAGTACTCTTCTGGTCCTATTTATAGGGCAGATAGAGAAGATATTTTTTGGTCATATTTATAGGGCCTTAAGAGAAATTTTTTATATAAATATTCAATTTTATCCTTTATTTATTATTATGTTGACTTTGTTGACATAAAGTATAACGTATATTAAATAGAAATAAGATAGAAAAATTGTTGGATTTTAAAGGAAAATTAATAAAATTTAAGGTTTTTCTTAATTTATATAAAATATGTTGAAAGTGACTTATAAATATGAGCATAAGAATAGGAATAGTTATTAAGAGTAAACTATTTTCGAGAAACTTGGACTAACCATTAAATTAAATCGCACTTTAAATGAATTTGAATTCAATTTAACGTTTTCGTTACGCCATGAGAATCCATCAATATAATAATCATTGACAGTCTAACTTGATAGGTTCCAGCAAACATAAAACTGTTACCCACCAGCTAAGTGGATAATCCCTTAATTCCTCGTGTCAATTGCCTAATTTTTCTTGTGAGGCCACTACAGATCAGATTCCAACAAGTATGAATTCCTGTAATGCATATGATTAATTTACTGACTCTTCATGTAAATTCCCTAATTTGATAGGTTCCAACAAACATGAAACTGTTACACATCAACTAAGTGGATAATCCCCTAATTCCTCATGTCAATTGCCTAATTTTTCTTGTTAGGCCACTGCAGACTAGATTCCCACAAACATAGTAGATGATTTACTGACTCTTCATGTAAATTGCCTAACTTGACAAGTTCTACCAAACATGAAACCGTTACACATTAGCTAAGTGAATGATCCCCTAATTCCTCCTGTCAATTGCCTAATTTTCTTTATGAGGCCACTACAGATTAGATTCCAACAAATATGGAGGGTAATTTACTGATTCTTCATGTAAATTACCTAACTTCACATATTCTAGCAAACATGAGGTTCTTACATACAAGTGGTTATTTAACTAATTCTCCATGTCAATTGACTAACCATCATTGTTAGCCCACTAAATGTCACATTCCAATAATGACCGCGATAAACTAAAGAAAACAAACTCATTTGTCTAATCTATACGACAACAATTGCCCCTCCTAATTCTTTTTTTAATTCCTACAAAATGCCTACAAATACTATAGCAATACAGTTAACTACCAACACTAATTTTTCCCTTCATCATAAATTTCATACTTAACCCCCACACAAACTCTTAACGGTACACTCACAAGCCTTCTCTCACTAAATCAGAAGGATTTGCTAAAGGGCAAAAGGGGTGACGGTTGAACACTATGTGAGACATTGGTAACCATTCCTCGGTTAGAACCCAGATGTCATTGCCAAACACACCCACCTTTGAATGGGTCATTCTTCCTTAACCTACCATGAAAATAAAATCGAACAAATCTACTACATTTAATGTGGACCACAAAGCTTACCAAAGGAAATCAGTGACTTCTTCTCACCCTGCTTCTTCCTTCGTTGCCAATAGCCTTGCAAGTTTCCTCCCTTGTCCGCCTCGTCTTGTTCTCCTTCTAGTTGTAGTGACTACCACCAACCCACAGAATGAGGGTGACGGAATTTTTAGGGGGCACGCCAACACTTTTCGCATATTGCAAGAGGCAAGAATCTTTCCACAGTGATAGCACGTTTGCAAGCAGGAGATGATAGATTTTTCACAGAGTGGTAGCACGTTGGCAGACCGGGAGAGGCAACAGTTTTCCCAGAGTGGTTGCATGTTCGCAAAGCGGGAGAGGGAAGAATTTTTGCACAGTGGAATCACCTTTGCATAGAGAGAGGGGGGGAGGACTATCTGACCATCATATTTTGGCCCTTATTTTCAAATTTCAAGGGAAGTTTAATGAGGAGCAACAACGTCATTTTGTTTGTGGAATTAATATCATATTGGCCCCTTGATCTTGCAGTGAGATCTCAGAAAGTTTTAGGGGCAGTTTAAAATTGTGTACTGTGGTCCTTAAACGAAATTTTTCCAAAATTAAATCAATATCCAAAAAGGCAGACCATGTGAAATGTGTGCGTATAAATATATATACATACACGCACTACCTCTGGTCTTTAATATAAGACTTCATTTGACTTTTATTTTGGTCTTAAATATAAGACTTCAATCCACTTTATCTCTCATATTTATTCTTTTTTTTCCTAAGGTAGTCCTTCTAATAATGGTAGTTCTAGCTAATACATTTGATTAGTAAGGATATTCTAGGAAATACAACACCTATTTATAACAAATAACTAACTTAACTTATTTTCTTAATCTACTTAAATTGGTCAACCAGCTTTTATATTTAGGACCGGAGGTTGTGTGTGTGTATATACAGGGAA
Organism: Neltuma alba; assembly: GCF_004799145.2. Lineage (NCBI taxonomy): Eukaryota > Viridiplantae > Streptophyta > Magnoliopsida > Fabales > Fabaceae > Neltuma > Neltuma alba. Next base: position 27,713 of record NW_021632494.1, read on the forward strand.
ATCTAATTTGGGGGTCCTTGTAACTTTATGTCATTTTTAATCAAGTCCTTGAAGTTTTTTTCTTTTTTATCAGCTCCTTAAGTTTTCACCGTTACATCCGTTAGCCCTTGTCCTTCAAAATCGTTAATGGACTCTTGACAAATGTTTGAGAGGACTGAGTTTGCTGACAGCAAAGTTTGAAGACTGAGTAAAAGATGCCTTTCACACCCATGATGAACAAGGTGTCCTTCCCTTCCTCCATTTGCTTTTGTTTGCTGCTAACCATAAGTCTATCGACAGCAAAAATCACAATGCAAGTGATGTTGGGCTTAAAGCTGCAATTGACGTCGCACTACTCCAACTCTTAAGGGCTATTCAACCAAAAATCAATGCAAGTTCTTAATAATAAGGCGAGTGATATTAATTCAGATCTTCTTCATCCCACATGGAATTGGCATACCTTGGCAAATATTGCGACCATACCTGTAGCTCATGAAATTACAGAGGCTACCAATGCAAATTGGCTTGAAATAGTTGATGAACCGGTGAGGCATCCTTGGGATTTCAAGAAGAAGAAATTTTGCAGCAGAACCAGCGAGATATCTTGTCCATGATTTCCTCTAATTCCGATACCGTGCAGTCCAAATGACCTTGGCGCTCCTCTAGGAATTGCAGAGCTAGGCGGCAAACATGCCATCCCACCATCAACAAACTTGGAGAAGGCCTCCTTGAGGTCTAAATCAGATCGGTAGTCTTGTACTTCGCTCTACCGATAGATTTGTGGTGAGCAGCAACCAAAAGCAAGTGGAGGAAGGGAAGGGCACCTTGTTCATCGAGGGTGCGAAAGGCATCTTCTGCTGAGTCTTCAAACTCTGCCATCAGTAAACTTAGTCCTCTCAAACATCTGCCAAGAGTCCGTCAACGATTTTGAAGGAGAAGGGCCAATGAATGTAACGGTGAAAACTTGAAGGAGCTGATAAAAAAGAAAAAAACTTCAAGGACTTGATTAAAAATGACAAAATTACAAGGACCCCCAAATTAGTTTTCCCTATATGTATATAATCAGGGTAATTGAAGCCACAAACTAGTTGGGCCTTATGACTCGGGCCCAAAAGAGCTATCTAACTGGGCTAATAATATTGACTGGGATCGTTTTAAAGGGATTTATGTGAAGGGATCAAGTGCCCACGCGAGGCTGTACCAAAAACCTAAAAGTCCCCACGCAATTTGTTATTAGTTGGTACTGTTATTCAGCCTGAAAGTTGGGATTAATTAAGCTCGGTTTCTTTAATAGTAGTATGACTCTCACCTAACTTACAGGCAATAAACTACTTGGTCAACTAAGTATGGACAATAATTTGATGTTTTTAATGCTGGCATCACATAATTTATTTTTTTAATGTTGCGTAGGGCGTATTTTCCAATCAAATTTGTTTGATGGATATATATATTTATGCCTAATTAATTATATATAGATATATCTTTCTAATTTTTTTTACCTATTCATTTTTCTCCTTTTTTATTTCATTATCGCTCACTCATTATCTTCATAAATAAGGATATATTTTTTGAAAAATTACATTTTTTTTCATATTTATTGTTTTTAACAATTTTTAAAGAACATTTATGCAATTTGATTAGTTGTTGGTTATATATATGTGTGTGTGTGCGCGCGCGCGCGCGCGCGCGCGCACAGAGCATCGGAGGGAATATATTTCTTGAAGTTCTCTTGAAACATTGAATTAAACTGATGAGAAAATTATTGTCTCTTCATGCGTGCGCATAGCATGTGATTAATTTACACTCGACCAATAGGTCATCAATAATTGTTTTCTGGCCAAATAGGTCATAAATAATTTGAAAAACATAATGGCACCTAATTAGATGGAGTAACATTTTTTAAAGCGCAAATTGAAGTATTGGGTTTAGAATATAATTTCATATCGTTGAGCACATGCTTACGCTTGCAAGTAAGAAAATCATAGTATTATAAAGAGAAAATAATTAATATGGAGAATTGCTTTCTATAAGAAAATTAATTATTAATCTATTTCTTAAAAATTCACATTAAATGTAGGCGCTTTTTTTTTTTTTAAACTATGGATTCAAACCCGTGTTGCACGGACTCATCTTTTTTTTTTACTAAATCCATTGTTTTGTTTTCGGCTTTTTGTGCAAGTTGTCCGAGAATCTCATTAAAATAAGTGAAATATTCTGTTCTGCCCATAGTGATTCTTTTCTTTTGTTCAGATCTTGCATGCATATATTTAAATAAATGGTACTCCTCTACTCCTATTTATAAGTTATTTCTAATATGTTCATCACAGATCAAGAAGAAATTTAAACTTTATTAATTCTCATTTAAAATTTAACAACTTTTCAATTTTATTTCTATTTAATATATATTATATCTTATATAAATGAAGTCAATACAACAATAAATTAAGGATAAAATTATATATTCATGTAAAAAATTTCTCTAAATACCCTATAAATACGATCAAAAAATATTTTTTCTATCCTATAAATAGAAATAGAAGAGCAAGTATAAATCCTTAATAATACATTTATAAGTTATTTCAAAATAATAAAGGCGGCCATGCATTATATTGACTTTGTCAACTTGCATTTATTAACTTGATGAATAATACATTTTCTTTTTAAATAATACTTCCATCGTCACTTTTTATAACCAATAGCCATCATCTCCTTTACCCACAAATATAAGCAACATTTACAAGTTATTTTAAATTTTTATAACAAATTTTTTATTTTGCCCATATTAAAGACTTATTTTAATAGTTAATATATTTACTTTTTGTTTCTTGAAACATGATTTCCTAGATAATAAATGTTTCTAAAAATTAGAGTTTAATATAATTTCTCTCCATCACACATTCTCTCTCTTCATAATTCTCTTTTTTATAATAATTATTTTATTCTTTTTCTTATACTCTTTCCTCCATAAATAAGGATATTTTGAAGGGAAAAAAACTTTCAGTCTTTACACATTTATTATCTTTAATCAATTTTAACTAATTTATCACTCTGTTCCTTATTATAGGTCTCTTTTACCTCAAAAGTTTGTTTCAAAATATAAGTCACTTGTAGTATAATTAATGATCTTTTTTCTAATTTTACCCCTATTAATTTAATAAAAATTAATTAATTTAAGTTTGAAATAATGGCTTTTCGAAACACGTCCCTCTCCCTCTCCATCTCTCTCTTTTAGCTTTTCATTTTCTTTGTAGTCCATCCCCTCCCTCCCTCTCTCTATTTCAACTTTTAATAAAGATAAATATGAAAAAAATTGATTAATTTAATGTATTTCTTGGTTTACAGGTTTGAGATACAAGTGACTTATAATAAGGAATAAAGTAGTAGTTAGCATGGACGGAGAGTATTCCAACTTGACACTAGCTGCGCAAGTCACAAAATTGACCAAAGATTTATGTTGAAAAATCAAATTAATTAGGTCACAATAGTTGAAAATAAGTGCTTATGTTGAATTTTAAGATCTGACTTAGGAGACGACTTTGAAAAGAGCTTAAAATACGATTAAACAATTGATTGCCACAATTTCCAAATGCTGACTCACCATACTAACTAAAAAGTGACGTTAAGCTGAAAAATAGAAACTAACATTAGTTAAGACTACGTATAGTAACAATGATATATATAAGTCAATCTACCTTGGACAACGTATCAGCATCTTTCTTCCGTGATCATGGAGGTTCTTCAGATCTTCCTCTACTTCATCTTGTTTTGCTTTCTTCTTCTGATATACAAGCGATCGAATTCAGAGAAATCCAAGCAAACCCTACCCTTACCTCCAGGGCCATGGAAGTTACCTCTTATAGGAAACGTCCATCAAATTGTCGGGGCACTGCCTCATCATGCCTTCAGAAAATTGTCCAACATATATGGACCCATAATGCATCTTCAACTGGGAGAGACATCCAATGTTATTGTCTCTTCCGCAGAAATTGCCAAAGAGATCTTCAAAACCCATGACCTTATCATGCTCAATAGACCTGATATTCTTGCTGCCAAGATCATCACTTACAATAACATAGACATTGGATTCTCCCCACATGGAAACCATTGGAGGAACCTTCGAAAAATCTGTACTTTGGAGCTTCTAACTGCAAAACGTGTTCGATCTTTCAGGTTCATAAGGGAAGAGGAAGTATCTGCACTTGTCAAAGACGTGTTCTCCAGTGCAGGGTCGGTCATAAATCTGAGTGAGAAAATTTTCTCAACTATAACTTCTATAGTTGCAAGAGCAGCCTTTGGTAGGAAGTCTGGAAATGGAGATCAAGAAGCTTTCTTATCTACACTTGACGATATAACGAAAATGGTGGGAGGATTTTCAATTGTTGATCTCTTTCCTTCTATCGAGGTGCTTCAAAGGATTACAGGAATGAAAGCCAGGCTTGAAAGGGTCCACAAATTGAATGATCAAGTATTGGAAAACATCATCAGGAATCACAAAGAAAGAAAAGTTAAAAGCAATGAGAACGATGAAGAGAACCTAGTTGATGTTCTTCTAAAGATTCAGGAGGCAAAAGATCAAGAATTTCCCCTGACTCACGACCACGTCAAAGCCGTCATTCTGGTAAGTAACTAAAAAGTTTACTTTTTTGAGCTGTTATGAGCTTGAAAAAGTGGCTTATAAAAGTTTTTAATATTACATATAAGTTTACTTCCACCGTGATGCTTATGCTTTTTAGTTGGTAGGACAAGATGAAGGCTCTGTCCTTCATTTCTTTTAATAATTTTTTCTCATGGGCCTTGTCTCCAACAGCTAGACATCCAGTTATTAAATTCACTAACGATCAACAAGTATGATTATTAGAATAAATTATCATCCTGATAATCAAATTGACAGCTTTTAAATTGTTCGAAGTCATCATTCGTACAGAATTGAAAAGTTGAGAGCCATCTTTCGTGATTATATATGGTCAGGTTTTGAAAGTCAACTAATTAATTACTTGCCCTTTGTTACAGGTATTATTAGAGAAAGTATTGCTTCTCTCTAAATTGAGCATCTGACAAATTAATTCATATGCTATATTCTCATGATCCATTTTCAGGATATGTTCATTGCTGGATCTGAGACATCATCAACTACTCTAGAGTGGGCAATGGCTGAATTGACGAAGAATCCAGGAGCGATGGAGAAGGCTCAAGCTGAGGTTAGAATGATCTACAAGGGAAAAGACTTTGTGGATGAAAGTGAGATTCACCAATTGAAATATATAAACTCGATTGTGAAAGAAACCTTAAGGCTTCACCCACCTGGAGTGTTGCTACTTCCAAGGGAGAGCACTGAGAGATGTGTGATTAATGGTTATGAGATACCTAAACAGACTCGAATCATGGTCAATGGATGGGCAATAGGAAGAGATCCCAAATTTTGGGATGAAGCCGAGACGTTCAAGCCAGAGAGATTTTTGGATAATCCAATCGATTTCAGAGGAGCACACATGGATTATATACCGTTTGGTGCTGGAAGGAGAATATGCCCTGGACTTAACTTTGCTGTAGCTAGCATCGAGCTTCCACTTGCCAATTTGCTGTATCATTTTGATTGGAAGCTGCCAAATGGAACCACTCCTGAAAATTTTGATATGTCTGAGACGTTTGCTGCAAGCGTGAGAAGAACTGAGAATCTCAAGCTGATCCCAATCAGTTATCAACCCTAGTTGTATAATAGTATTGCCTCAATGATGTGTCACCTTGCCTCTAAATAAAGTTAAAGTACTACTTAATTAACCTACTTGTTCTGCCCTTGTTTTTTTTTGTTTAGTTCTGGTCGTTGTAAACTTTCCTCTGATGGTAAAGAATAAGTAGTTAAATAATATGGTACAATGTTCAGAGTTTGATGAACTTGTAGTTTGTTGAGACTATCTACAAGAAGCTTAGAAGTTTTCAGTAGTACAGTTACACAAATTAATTTCATACTCATTTTATATCACTTTAGTAGTCTTATTTTTAATTTCCAACCATAATCTAGTCCAAATGAAATAGGTAAATTTTCAATTGCAATCAGTATTTGTTTTTTTTTTTGGGGATACAAACGGAAATAATTTGTAATTAGTGTTTGTTAGTAGTGGGATTACGCAAATTTAATTCCCCACCATACATCTTCTCAGAAATCTTATTCTTAGTTCCCAACAATAAGTTCAATCTAAAATCAATTAATTTTCAAGTGAAGTTAATTCCTTTTTATAGTAGGCTTTCACCAATTTCATATTCAACTTATGCCTTTCTATTAGTGTGTTGCACAAATTATTTGTAATTCTCAAAATAAAAATTCCGGCAAAAAAAATTGAAAATAAAACTATTGAAGTTAGTAATGAAATTTGCAAAACTCCACAATTGAAAACCATTAACATTAATTTGAAATTCACTTATTTAAGAGTTGACTCAAGTTATTAATTCATTTTAAAAAAGGTGATCCCCCCCCCCCAAAAAAAAAAACAGTTGACACTGCCGCGCCGGTTTTATCTTTGGCTTTGGCAATAGTGGTTTCTACCCGCCGTCCGACCAATGGCGACAAGTCTTGACGATCAGTTGGTGGACATCTACAGGGGCATTTTTGTCCACGTAATTATTCAAATAAAGGCTGCTCTCTTACATTGACTATAACTTTTTTTTGGGGCCAAACGTTGACTATAACTGTTTGGGCCGAAAGAAAAATACTGATAATGTGACATTTTCTTTTATTGTTTTTATTATTATTATTAAAATTAATATATGCATGATCGCCAGATTATGTTGAAGATTTCAAGTTTTCAACTTGAGATTTTTCGTTGGTGCAAGTCTCAAAATTGACTAAAGCTTATGGTGACCAATCAAAGATAGACAGATAGTTTATAATATTCGATAAATACAAAAAACTTAAGTCATTACACTAATTAAATTTAATTTGGCAAAAGATTAGTTACATTTAATATTTATATGCTGACGTTGATATAGACAGTACAGAATATATATATATATATATATATATATATATATATAGCTTGGTTCAATAATGAAATTTGATATTGGTATGCAATCCTTTTTTCCCCTTATCTTGATTTGAAATTTATAGATACAATGCTTGAATATATATATATATGCATGTATATACACACACTTTGGAAGGTTTCAATTGACAGGGGATATTTCTTATCCTAGCATATGGTGCTATTACTGCTGGCAAATGTTGGGGGGGAAAATTACTGCAGGCAAAGAGGGGGGGGGGGGGGAAGCCTTACTGCAGTTCTGTATTCATTTGACAAATAGGCGATGATGATTATTTAATTTTAAGGTCTGACTTTTAGACAACGACTTTGGAAAGAGGTTGCGTTAAATGACGATAATTAATTAATTAATTAATTAATCACAATTCACAAGAATTTTTAAATGCGGACCCACCAGAATAAGTAAAACAGAACAGAAGCTGTCATTATACAAGGTATTATAACAAAGCATCCTCATTAATGCAGATTCCATACAGCACTCATATGTGCAGTTTGTTCTACCCCGGACAATAGATGAACATTGGACTTCTATAATCATGGGGATTCTCCAGATCTTCCTTTTCACCTTGTTTTGCTTCCTTCTTCTGATATACAAACGATCAAACGCCAAGAAATCCTTCAAAACCATACCACCAGGGCCATGGAAGCTTCCTCTTATAGGGAACATCCACCAAATTGTAGGGTCACTACCCCATCACTCTTTGAGAAACTTGGCAAATAAGTATGGACCCTTAATGCATCTTCAACTTGGAGAGACATCTAATGTCATTGTCTCTTCCTCAGAGATTGCCAAACAAATCTTCACAACACATGACCTCATCTTCTCCCATAGACCTCACATTATTGCTGCCAAGATCATCACTTACAATAACATAGACATTGGATTTTCCCGACATACTGGAAACCATTGGAGAAACCTCCGAAAAATATGTACTTTAGAGCTTTTAACTGCAAAACGTGTTCGATCCTTTAGGTTCATAAGGGAAGAGGAGGTATCTGCACTTGTCAAAGATGTGTTCTCTGGTTCAGGGTCAGTCATAAATCTGAGTGAGAAAATTTTCTCAACTATAACTTCTATAGTTGCAAGAGCAGCCTTTGGTAGGAAGTCTGGAAATGGAGATCATGAAGCTTTCTTATCTACAATGGACGATATAACGAAAATGGTGGGAGGTTTTTCAATTGCTGATCTCTTTCCTTCGATAGAAGTGCTTCAAGTGATTACAGGAATGAAAGCTAAACTCGAAAGGGTCCACAAAATGAATGATCAAATGTTGGAAAACATCATTAGGGATCACGAAGAACGAAAAGCCAGAAGCAATGAGAATAATGAAGAGAATCTACTTGATGTTCTTCTGAAGATTCATCAGCAGGGAGGAGATCTGGAATTCACCTTAACTCATGACCACGTCAAAGCCGTCATTGTGGTAAGGAGCATACATTAAAAGTTTACTCTTACACTTAATTACTCTGTACAATAACCACCTATTACAGATAATTATTACTGAGTTAGTGTAATATGTTACCACAATCCATTTTCAGGATATGTTCTTTGGTGGATCAGGGACAGTATCAACTACTCTAGAGTGGGCAATGGCTGAGTTGATTAAAAACCCATCTGTGATGGAGAAGGCTCAAGCTGAGGTAAGAAGGCTCTACAAGGGAAGAGAATTTGTGGATGAAAGTGAGATTCATCAATTGAAGTACTTAAGCTCAGTCGTGAAAGAGACCTTAAGGTTGCACCCACCTGGTGTGTTGCTAGTTCCAAGGGAGAGTTCTGAGACATGCGTGATCAATGGCTATGAGATACCTGAAAAAACCAGAATCATGGTCAACGTTTGGGCAATAGGAAGAGATCCCACATTTTGGGAAGAAGCCGAGATATTCAAGCCGGAGAGATTTTTGGATAATCCAATTGATTTTAGAGGAGCAAACTTTGATTATATTCCGTTTGGTGCTGGAAGGAGAATATGTCCTGGAATTAACTTTGCTATATCCAGCATTGAGCTTCCACTTGCTAACTTGCTGTATCATTTTGATTGGAACTTGCCAAATGGAATCACTCATGAAGAGTTTAAAATGACTGAGACATTTTCTGCAAGTGTGAGAAGATCCGAGAATCTCTGTCTAATTCCAATTAGTTACGTAGCCTCTTAATCCTTTGGCCCAAAGTACTCAAGAGACTGGTGTTTTCTGCCTTTTTTGTTTAATTAGTTCTTGGTAAAGAATAAAGGAATTGTATGTCCCAATGTTCAGAGTTTGAACGGTTCGTTGAAATATTCATGTAATTTTACAAGCTATGTTTCGTAACTTACATATTATTCCTTTCTAGAGGAATAAAATGTAAAGGAACTAGGAATGACATATTATTCTCGTATGAATACTGATGAAGTTAATCGGTAACTTGCAAATGGGTTACTGCGAAGTTGTTTTATTATTCCTCGATTTTCTCTCCACTTCCCATCTCAAAACTATTAGATATATAAACTATAAACTTGAGCAAGATAAGAAGGCATCTAAGAAAGCTAAGATACGACGAAGAGACATCTTAAAAATAGACCAAACCATAAAATGAAATAACCCCATTTCCGTGCACATGGATGGAATCTTCTCCCCTGCAGCCACAGGAAAAATATATTTTATTGGAAAACAAAAAACAAAAAACTTGCATCAGCTGGCATCGGCATGATCCAAGGAACCGTTGGGGTAGAAAAGACAAGCAAGGGGGAAAATGACATATAAGGTCCAATAAGTCTTTTATATGGCCCAATAAGCCTTCTCACAAGGCCCAATAAGCCTTTTATTACTTTTTGTGAGAAGCCCATTTTCAGCTACCAGGCCATAGTAATATTATTTTTTTTTGGGACAAGTTTAATTACATCTCCACTGCTTGCTACTGATTCGGTTCCAGCATTTATAACATGAGAAGCTGGTCTCTTTATTAAAAAACAAATAATTTTTTAGTCTTTATAATTTCATTTTGGAGTATGTTACCAAATTTCTTGATCTCCTTTAATCTAATGATAAATGAAGACATGAAATTAAAAGAAATTGTTTTTCGGGGTAAGGAACTTAATTAAAGAAATTGTAAAGGTAGCATGTGAATTGAATGTAGAGAATTAAGAAATACAATAAAGTCTTAAAATATTTTATTATTGATGTTAAACTCCAATAATCAAAATTCAAGTCAAGGGAAAGCTCATTAAAATAATTGATGTGGTAATCTCTAAGAGCCTTTGTTTTTTACTAGATATCCCGTTGTTTTTACTTTAAAATTTTTAGCAAGTAATGATTTAAACGAAACCCAGCGTGATTGGGGCATAGAGTCAAATTTATACACGTCGAATTAAATAAACAATTTAATGTCTTACAGTATTTAAAAACAGAACTGAAGATCCAGAACGTGGAAAAGCATGAGTGTATAATAGGACTCGTACTCCCACCATTTTGATCAGAGACTAGTCTGTAATTAATGTCCACAAAAAAAAGGCGTTTTCAGCAACAAAATTTCAGTTTCTGATTGTATCCAAACAAATTGCCTTGCAAATTTAAATTAAACCTGTTACCAATGATCAAGTTTTCACCCGACAAAACAAAAAAGAAAGATAAACATAAAAGCGTGATACTATCCCCGGTTCTTAATATAAGAGCTTGTTTGACTTTTATTTTGGTCATAAATATAAAACTCTAAGATATTTTGTCTTCCATATTTTTTTTTCAGAGTGGTTTTTATAATAACAGTAGTTATAACCAATACACTTGATTAGCAATGATTTTAAAAAAGACAATACATATTTATTACAAATAACTAACTTAACTAGTTTTCTTAATATACTCAAATTAGTCAATTAGTTTTTATATTAAGAAAGAGAGGTAGTATTAAATACAAAAGCTAGTTGACTAATTTGAATAGATTAAAAAAATTAGTTAAGTTAATTATTTTGTAATAAATAGGCATTGTCTTTTCTAAAATATTCTGGCTAATTACGTGTTTTAATTAAAACTATCATTTGATGAAACATTTGACATATGCAATTAATACAATGGCTGCTACCTTAAAAAGATAGATAAATATTTATGACTAAACTAAATGGAAAACTAATTCTTATATTAAGAATAACTGACAGAAATATAAAAAAATAATATTAATATGTAAGTGTACGCTACGCATATACCCAGTATGGCTGCTCTAAGGACACACAAATATAAACATGTGGAATGTACTTTTAGATTAATGTATAAATTTGCTTGGAAAATTTTAACTCAAAAGCGCTTGTTATCTGAAAATTGCAAATATGTCCTGAAAAAACCATTTTGTCTTTTACTGTTACAAAAAAGATGATGTTAACTATTCAAAATAATGATATTCACCTGTAACAGTTGTAATGTTATGAGATAAAATCGTAGAAGTTTCTGGGTGTCCAACGCTGCTGCTGACCGCCAGCTCCCGTGAAAAATTTGCATATTATATGCTTCTTTCCTATCCTCAGCCGCCCCTGGAAGGGCCTCCTTGTCAGTGGCAATATTCATTATTCATTTGATGGAAAGAAAGTTTTTTGAAAAAATTGGTTTTCCACTTTTCTTTCTTTTTACTTTAGAATTATTTTATTTCCCGAAACACCCCAATTTCAACAAACGAGACAGATCAGCATTGTCTCCAGGCTGGTTATAAAAAGGCAGAACTTGACTTCAATCCCAGAACCAACTTCAACTATCATCTTCTCCTTATCTGTAACCATGGAGATTCAGATCCCATACTCTATCATCTTCACCTTCATCTGCTTCCTCTTTCTGATACGCAAACTCTCAAATTCCAGAAAATCCTCCAAACCCTTACCTCCAGGACCTCCCAAGTTGCCTCTTATAGGAAACATCCACCAACTTGTAGGATCACTACCCCATCGCCGTCTCAGAGACCTTGCAAATAAGTATGGACCCTTGATGCATCTTCAACTTGGAGAAACCTCCAACGTGGTAATCACTTCCCCAGAAATTGTTAAAGAGATTACCAAAACACATGATCAAATCTTTGCCAATAGACCCAAAATCCTTGTCAGTGAGGTCTTTGCTTACAATAGCACGGACTTGGTGTTCGCTCCTTATGGGAGTTATTGGAGGCTTCTTCGAAAGATTTGTACTCTGGAGCTTTTGTCTATGAAGAGGGTTCAATCTTTCAGAAAAATAAGGGAAGAGGAAGTTTCAGAAGTTGTCAAGTTCATTCATCAACAAGAAGGTTCCACTGTGAATCTCAGTAAGATTATCTCCCCAGTCACAAATTCCATTGTCGCTCGAGCTGCCTTCGGTAAGAAGACAAAGAACGTTGAGAAAATCCTATCAACAGTGGAGTACACAGTCCAAGTGGCCAGTGGTTTCTCGATCTCTGATCTCTATCCTTCATCCAAGTTCCTTTACGCATTAAGTTTAACCCGATACAAAGTTGCCAAAGCGCACAGAGAGGTTGACAGGTTGCTGGGAAACATCATCGACGACCACAGAGGAAAGAAAGAGATCGATGTTGATGGTGAGGCACATGAAGATTTGGTTGATGTTCTTCTCAGAGTTCAAAAGCAGAATAACGATGAAGTCACCTTGACTCTCAACAACATCAAAGCTGTTATATTGGTTAGTCTCAGTTTAATTAATTTACAGTATGTACTAGATATCAGAGAAATTTAAATCATGTTTTGAATCTATATTTCAGGATGTTTTTGTTGGTGGGACTGAAACATCAGCAACAACACTAGAGTGGGCAATGTCAGAATTGATGAATCACCCAGAAGCAATGAAAAAGGCTCAAGAAGAAGTGAGAAATGTTTATGGAAGCAAAGGGTATGTAGATGAATCAGAAATTCATCAGCTAAAATATGTACCAGCTGTGATTAGAGAAACTCTGAGATTGCACCCACCTGGGTCTTTACTAGTTCCAAGACAAAACAGTGAGACTTGTGAGATAAATGGCTATGAGATATCTGGCAAAAGTAGGGTCTTGATCAATGCTTGGGCTATCGGAAGAGACCCCAATTACTGGAACGAAGCAGAGAAGTTTAAACCAGAAAGATTTGTTGACAGTACAGTTGATTACAAAGGTGGGAACTTGGAGTTCATTCCATTCGGTTTTGGAAGAAGGATATGTCCTGGAATCTCGTTCGCTGCACCTGTTTTACAGCTTATACTTTCAAATTTGCTTTACCATTTTGATTGGAAGCTTCCTAGTGGAACAAATGAATTGGACATGGCTGAGGATTTTGGTGCCACAGTAAGAAGAAAGAATGATCTACTCGTTGTTCCAGTTCGCTATTCTCCAAATAATTAGGAAGTTGAAGTTTTAATTATTGGATGTCTCTAGTTAATCTGAAGTTGTCACTACCACACAAACTTCCACGCTTGGAGAGAGATACGTAGGTGTATGAAATAAGATGACGAGCCTAGCTAGTTGTTTCCTGTATCGATCAATATGTGTAATTGAACGGGTTGTTGAGTAATAAAAGGGTGTGTTTCCCTGCTTTGAACTCAAGAATTGTTAATTTGTTGCTTTTAATTTTTCTTAAAAAAATATATTAATAAATAAAATAAAGATTAATGTGCGCGAAGTCTAAATTAAGAATTGTTAACTTGTTGCTTTGAACATTAGAATTATTTACCTTCCTATTTAGGGTCAAGTCAATATTAAAGTTTTTGACCTTCAATTCTAAATTCCAAGTCAATACTTTGAAGGAATTAATTAATACTAGCTTTTGGTTCTAATTATAAGAGCTAGTCGACTAATTTGAAGAGATTAAAAAAATAAATTAAGTTAGTTATTTGTAATAAATATGTATTGTCTTTCCTAAATATCCTTACTAATCAAGTGTATTGGCTAGAACTACCATTATTAGAAGAATTACCTTAGAAAAAAAGACATAAATATTAGAGACAAAGTAGATTGAAATCTTATATTTAGGACCAAAATAAAAGTTAGACGAGGTCTTATATTAAAAACCGGAGGTAATAACAATTATCTAGTGTGTAATACAAATTATTTTTAAAAAATAATAGATAAAGATCGTAAAAATTACAAAATTTTAAATTAGGAAGCGTTACAATAGTTTAACTGATTTTGATAATAATTGACTTACCAATAACAACACATTTTTTTAAGAATTCTTGATTAGAATTTTATAATTTTCATAGTCTTTTTCTGTCATTTTTTCATTATTTTAAGATTAGATTTGTTTGTTTATGATTTTTAAAAGACACTTATTTTTTCCCCCCAAAAAAATACCTTTAGATAATTTTACCATGGCTGTTTAAAAATTAAAGAAATGACCTTTTTTATAATCATAACCAAACACAATAGTTTCTGTTTTTTATGATAAAATATCTACCTAATAAATTATTTTTTTACGATATCTCTATAATATCTAAAATCTAAAAATTACTTTATATTTTGCAAACTTAAACAAACTTCACTAAATCTATAATGGGAGGGGAAACGTGATATCTTATTGGAGGATTTTAACAGAAGTTTCAATTTAATATTTTAGTTTGATAGCTATTTATTTCAATTAATGGAGAAGATTAGAGAGTAGCCTTATAACAAGATTAGCTGGTAGAGTTCTCTAACATATGCATAGAAGTTAACCATAGCGCTGAGTGGCTTGTAAAATACTAGGGACTTAAATCACGAAGTAGGATTTATATTAGTCTAATTGTAACTTAGGTCCTCTTTTTACAAAGAGGAAAAGATGGGAATTACTGTATATAAGGTTAAAAGGAAATAATATAATTACTAAAAGATGCCAGTAACAATCGAGCATCATTTGATCTTATCATTATTTTATGAATTAAAACTTGTCATTCGTTTTATTATAAAACCTGTTGGTCGTTTCATTTATTCCTTGCATGGGACCACATAGTGATTTTCTTTAAAAAAAAAAATTATCCAGGTGTTCTTTTTATTTTTTTGTCCTTTTATTATTCATCAACTTATTTTAACTTGCAATCCAGTTGTTTCTATTGAAAAAACACCCAAAATTTATGAATTCTAATTTGTTCACTGTGCGAAAATTGAACAACTTAATCCATTCCATTACTGGTTTATACAACCTTACAGGTTCTTTTTTTTAATTAGAAAAAAAAAAAATGAGACGAGATTATAAGTGAGATCCAAGCCGCAATTTTTTACGGACTTTCAATGGAGTTTTTTTTAATTAGAAAATCACACTTTCTTGCCTCCCTGAAACGACCACGTTTCATGGACCAGTGCGATAATAACATCCGAACGCTAGGACGCGCACTGGTCAAAATCTAACATGGCTGACTTAACACCGGGTGTGCGACGCTGCTTATTTTATTTTTTTTAACTTATTTTTCAAACAGAAATATTTTTTAACAGAAATTAAAAATTATTGATTCATTAAGATAATGCTCAGTTCAACGAAAGCGACCTTATAATAATAAAACAAAAGGGCCATTTCACGCTCGCCAAGAAATAATTACGAGCATTAACTATTGACTATCGTACTAATTATATTTTGTGTTTATTTTTTTTTTTAATCAGGCACACATGTCCCACAATGCATGCATCTTTCATTAGGCATACACACACACCACGCGCGCGCATTTCGTGGAAATAATAGTATACTGACATTAATATAAGATTTATTTAATAAATTTGATTAGATTAAAAAATTTAAATAAATAAATTAATTATAAGAAATATGACATATTTTTTTAAAATATTATAATTATCTTTCTTAATATCATCTCTCCTTTTTCTATTTGATTATGGTTGAGGAAGTATACATAGGGGTAATTTAGAAAAAATTAATGAATATGAGAAATAGGTCTTATATTTAAAATCAAAATTAACTCAATAATTAGGTCCTATATTAAGAACCGGAGGAACACTTGATATTTTATTTGGTACTGTTGACTCGTAGAATTTCTTTTTATTTCTTTGGCTTTAATTTCTAATTCCATTATTCCACGTCTTTGACACTACTTCCTATTTTCAATAGACTTTTTCCTTTTTCGTGGCCAGCCATTGTTGAATAGACTCGGAAGAAGTTTCCTTCGGACCAAAATTTAGCATTATATCAAATCATAGTAATGAAACTAAAGGGAAAAAAATATGCAATTTTTTTTAAAGAAACCTATATATCTCTCTTACTCTCAATTATTGATCGCTTTTAGAGTTTTCTTCGTTGTTGCTGAAATTTATTGATGGCAATTTTCAACAAGCAAGAAAAAAAAAAAATCAATGGTTATATAGCCATAAACCTTTACCGTTTATCTTCTACTCAGCAGAGGCTATCTAAAATCACACAGAGTACGACATAAATTATGAATTTTAAGACAAGTCTAATGTGGTTAGCTTTATATACCTTTTTTTTTTTTTAAACCAGCGGTTAGCTTTATATACTTAATACTTGTTTTTGTACAATTAAATCATAACAAGTGAATTTAAAAAAATTTTAAATATATGTTATAGAATAAACAATTATATAAAAAAAATTAACATGCGTTGAAATGATTGGATACAAAACTAATTAAATATATGTTTTATAAAAAAATTTATTACTATCTTACTTATTAGGGGTAAAACCCTGTGCAAGCACATTCTTTTAATATATTCATAGACTTGATCGACTTAAAAACCAGAAGTATGGTCTGAGCTTAAAAAAAAAGGTCTAGTTTTTATTCTATAAAAGTAATCAATTTCATTGAAAATATTCATGAATAAATGAATGACATTTAGGTCATTTCTAATTTATGAATATATAAAAATCATAGCGAATTAATTATAAGTCATAGTGACTTTGAAGTCAAACTACGAAAGCTTGTAATCAAATCACTATAAATAATGTGTGTACGAAATTTCAGCAATGGAGCTTCCACGGCGACGACTTGGACCGATTCAAACACACTGATATCAGTCATATCACATTAACTAGACAATTAATTCTACTAAAACTATTCAAGTGATCAGGTCAGTAGCTAGGCACACAAACATAATGAATTAATTAGGCAATATTTTTGGTACAAAGGAATTAATTGGCTACTTTCAAAATGTAAAATACTCATGTTTATGTGTGGTTTTCAATAATTAGTTTTATTTGCAATTCCCTTTAATATAATATTGTATAGTTTTTATACAGGTATTTTGACCATAAATTCTTGTGAAGATGATTCTAATGGGCCTTAGATGTAGGAAATTTGATTACGTTTGGTAGGAAGTATTAAAAATGAGGGATAATGATTGAAATTGTGGGTGAAAACATATATTAAAAGGATACTTAATATGAGTGATTTCTTATCATATAAGATTAGGTAATCCCATATAGACAAGATTGGAGAATATCACCTCCCCTTATTATAAGATCCTTTTAACTAAATGATGCAGTTTAAAAAAACAATTAAAATTAGTCCAAAACAATTAATATGTAGTAAATATAATTTTTTTTCCAAACATACCCTTATTTATAAATGGGCAAATATGAGAGAGTAATAGTAAAATAAATGAATAAAGAGAATGTATTTAATGTATTAAATTAGGGATAAAATATGTAATAATATATTAAATATTCAGACAAACTCAAAGAGGATCTTATAAAAAGAGGCAGATCCATTCAAAAAATTGGTTCTTATAATAAGGGACGAAGGGGGTATATAGGTTTGTCTAATTCCAAGTATCATACAATTACTCATAATAAACACCCTTTTAATATAGTTTTATTCTTTCAGTCTCAATCCTTATTCTTTATTTTTAATGTTTCGTACCAAACGGAACCTTAGTAACTACTTCCAGTCCTGATTATAAAATTTTATTTGTAGACTATAAACGAGATTTTATAATTAGGATCGAAAGTAGTAATTTGCAAATGTTAGAAGATTAATTAAGTTAATCATTTATTAAAAAATGTGTATCACTTTCTCTAAAATATCTTCTTTTTTATAATTATTTACAATGGAACTAGATAGAATTTTTCTTCATATGTTAAAAAGGATTATAAATTTTAAAATAAAATAGATTGGGGTTTTATTTAAGATTAAAATAAATCCTTCAATTAACTTGTACATTTATGAGCCATGGGAGTAATATTTATCATTACGTTATTTGCAGAAACACACAATTCCTTAAAAGAGAGTATCAATCAAAATTATTGAGAAGGATGGGGTCTCCGAGCAATGCATCCTTGATGTTGAACATTTCCTGGGGCATTTCATTTTCATGCATGACGTCATCCTTGTTGTAAATCAAAGTCAGCAATTTGGCCATCTTCCAGAACACCTTTTTCACTTCTCCTGGAACCACACTCCCTCCTTTCTGCAAAACTACTCTCACAAGCTCCTTCCTTTTCTCATCAATCTTCACTTTGATCTTCTTTATGATCTCTTCCTCAGTTACCTCCCCTGATCCATGTATCACTTCCAATGCAACTGAGTTCAGTTTTCCTTGTTCTCTTTCCCTCTGCAAACACCATTTTCAACTTCATTAATTACCCCCTAATTAATTAGCACAGCACCTCAAAGGTATTATCACAATATAATGTCTGGTGTAAATGAACTTGACTTGATATGAGAAAGTGAGAAGTCTCACATCGCATAGAGTTGTGTTTAAAAAAAGTTACATAAATGGAAAGATTCATAAACTCACGTTACTTTTAAGTTTTGAACTAAGATGTGATGTGGAACTCACTTATATATAACATATTTTTGCTGTGGGGCCTGACTGGATTCTTCTCTTTTTCAGGATGCTCTCTGGGCCCCACATTATTAATCCTAATTAATTTGTTTGTGGTGGTGTGGAGGGATGAGGGTTAATTACCTTGTAGCCGTTGACATCATTGAGTAATCTGCCATAAAAGCTAAGGATCTGAAAGAGTTGATTGTATTCTTCACTCTCAATGGTCTCATGGGGAAGCTTAGGCCCAACAAGATAAAGACTTGGAAGGACGATCACTCCCATAGCCAGTGATATTATTGAATTAGGTTCATACTCTTCCATGGTCGGCACACCTTTGTTCCTCGACCACTCAGCTTCCTTCAGAAACGACCTCAACACATCCACCCACTGCAAACAAAACGACATCGATACAATTCATCAAGCACATTGGGATGCAAACTATAGCCACTAAAATAGACGATAGATCATGTTCATCTCATACAATTTGAAGTGAATCATATATAAGTAGTGCGACTTTCTGTCGTATATTGTGTTTGGGACGTGAGATATATATATAATCAATGGACTCACAAGCTGAATCAAGTGGTTCAGAACGGTTCGTCCTTGAAACTTAGAAGCTTGCTCTGCAATCTCACAAATGGTTTCCTTGAGAGCTAAGAATAATATCTTCACTGTCTCAGAACAACTTTCTTTGCTCACATCTACGTCCCACCTGTGAACATTATATATGGCAATATCAAAGACTATTTCAATATCACAACCAGATCGATCTGGTGAAAATTCAGAAGAGAACGCAAGCTAGCTAATTAATTACGTCTCCATCAAGCGTAAAAGATCAATCTGTTCCTCTTGAGAACCCCAAACATCATAGAGATCATCAGCGACGTAAACAAGCAAGCCATTCTTGGCCCAAGCAAGGCGTGCTTCGCTAAGTTCTGGGCACGAATGGCCTCCTGCTGCTGTCATGAACGAATATCCCAGTTTAGTATTTGACACTGGAAAGTGTAGTTTATCCAGTCCACTCCCCATAAACCACCTGATCAAACACACATTATATTAATCACTTAAAATGAACACAATATGTACTCAAAATTTAATTTTTTCCCCCGTTTATTGTGGATACTCACTTGCTGAATTGCTGCAAGTCCTTTTGGTACATGGATAAACCCTGGTTAAAATCTTGCGCTGCCAGCTCCAACATATCCGTGCTTGTTCCCACGTTCAAAAGACTGATTTGAGGGAGCCAGAGCCACAAAACAAGTGGTGAATTTTTAAAGATGAAGCAGCAACAGAGTGTGTGTCTATATATATATATATATAGAGAGAGAGAGAGAGAGAGCAAGAAACAAACATATATATATATTATTCATACCTATATGAAGTTTTCAGAAGTCTCTTTTCGTCTATCTTGTTATTCTCTATAGATGTCCTGCTTAATATGCGATCCAAACTAATATGATAAGGAAACTTCATAGCATAATGTACCTGAAACATAAAACGTTTTCTTCTTCATTTTGGAGGTTTTTACGAGATCAGAGATAGTTAAGTAATGAACTAATCAAAGTGAGATTATATTCAATATTGAAGGTTTCTATACCTCATGATCAATATTGCTAAAAGGTTTATGAGAGTTCTCTGAGGAAGACGACAGATATTCCCCCAGGAATTGTTTTGTCCACAAGTTTTGTTCCTCTAGAACTGAATCATTTGAATGTAAAACTATCTGTGAAGACTTATGTAACTCCAAAATAGAACCAACATCCTTCAAATATCCTTGAAGAGTATTACTGAACTTGTCTTCTGAGAAACGATTCATTTCATCTGAGGACACAAAATTAAATTATTCATATCAGAGTTACTTCCATGTAGTATTATTTTTCATTACTAAATTAAGAATATATATATTTAATCATATATAAGAACAATGATCAGAAATGTTATAAAACCTGAAGAAATGTCATAACCGTGAAGGCGTAATAAACGAAATGCCACAGCACATGTGGTTGGCTCTAAAAATATATCCTCATCATCTTGCTGCCACAATCTGTTGCATTATGCAATTTGTTATTCAAATAATACAATTAATTTGATTATTAAAATTTTCCAATGAATTATTATACCTGTATGTTTCATCCAACACACTTTGAATTTCTTCCTGAAAATGACGATCAATACCCAATTTTTGAAGACAATCAACCAAGTGGAGTTGTGCAGACACATCCAGGGGATGAACAGTAGGAACTGAATATACAAAGGATATTAATTAATTAGCTAGTGCAAAATTGAAATTAAGATTAATGAGAAAAACCTAAGGAAAAAATAAATTAAAGGTGGAAAGTGACAAACCAGTATTATCATATTTATTGAATATTGAAAGCAGATAATCAAGACACTGGGAATTGTTCAGGTGGGTAAAAGCAGATGCTGTAGTGGCTGGTGAGTTGAATAAAGATCCATTTTTCCTTTGATATCTCATAGCCATTTCCCAATTCTGTGACTTTCCTAATCCTTCTGAAATATATGCTAAATATGCCTTCCATCCTTCTGAATTGGTTTCCCAGCCTCTGTTTTTATAACAATTATTGAAAATAAAAGTGAAAAAAAATAACACACAAATTAACATTTAAAAGAAAATAATTAGGATGATTCATATTTATTTGTTGATTTCACAGAGTACCTATATTTATTTACTGCTCAAGACAAATTTAAACCATTTATATTTAATTAATTAATTTCATTGCAATGTTTTGAAAATTTTTTTATTCAATCTAAACGATAAAAAGATACATACCTTTTGAGCTCCAATTCTCTTTTTTGAATGAGTGACTGCAAATGCCTTCCTCCAGCAAGAAGATTTAGATCCAATTTTTGAGCAGACTCAATTAAATTAGAAAAGATAATATCAAATCCAATTGGAGAGTATTGTTTATCATCATGAGCTGCAGCAATATTTGACTCAATATATTGAAGTCCTTCAAAAAGAAAAGAGAACCATCCAATTAGTCAATTAACTAGCACTAAGAATTTTCAAGAAGTGGGCAACTATGCATTAAAAAAAAAAAGAATAATCTGTAAATAATACCTCTGTTAGTTTGTTGTTCACCAATATTCCAATGCTTAAGTGCAATAACACAAGTTAAAGTAGATAAAAGGGAGTCTTTAATAAGCAACTCGTGACGATCAGAAAGACCCCATGACCCATCATTTTGTTGGTTTTCTAATAACCAATTTAGGGTTTGAGGGAACAAAGGATTTTCTGGAGAAGAAGGTGATGGTATCATTGCCACCCAAGCTGTGTCATAAGAAGATGCAGACAATTCAACCTTATCAAACATCTTCTTTATTCTCTCTTTATTCCCCTCTAATACCTGCATGTAATTCAATTCACCATTTTATTGTTTATTTTTTAGAAAAATTAATTGGCATATTAAAGTTTAAATTTGATTCAAATCGTATATATAAAAGAAATATAGAGAAGGTTGATGATGATATGTTAATGAAGTTACAATATTGCCAGGTTTGCTCTGAACTTTGTCCTTTGCATTTGATCCGACCGAAGTCGCTGAGGAATGAAAGTATACAAAAGACGTTAGTTTTGTCAAACTTGCATTAATTCTATGCATTGCATCAAGTTCAAAGAGTGAGCTATGCTATTTAATTACAAATCTATGAATTAATATGGTTTGTTAGTGTTTTTAAATTTACATTAATATTTTTATGAATAATTATGTTAACATACAGTCAACTAAACTTGGGGACTAGTTCATTCTCCAATAGAAAGAACAATTCAATGTTCAAAGAAGGAAAGAGACATCAAAAGACAAAGAAGTCACAAATTAGAGGATTAATTTACTTTCCAGCCTAAATTATACGTTACAGAAAACATTAGAATAGTCAGAGGCAAGTTGCACTATACTTGTCTCCGTCCACGCTTTGAATATGTGCTCTTCCACGTTTTATTTCAAATAGAATAATAAAGCACATAAATATTTGTAATTAAACTATCATTAATTAAAAATGAGTTACGAGTATTATTTTGTACATTATTATATTTATATTATTTCAATTAAATGTCATAACACGTTTATAAAAAAAATGATCATATATAATTTTCCCCTTACAATTCATTATTATAATTAACAAATAAGTAACACAACGTTATGAAACTAAAATCATTCAGGTATATATAAAACCCATTCTCTCACCATACCCAAAGAAAAGAAGGAGAGAAAAAACACCGTCATCTCAAACCAAATTGAATTCTCTCCATCTATTGATTTATACAACGAAATCATAAACAGTGCTACTTGTTTTCTAGATTCTATGCAACTTTCAGTTCCTACAATATAATTTTCATAAATATAGAAGATAGATTTCACGAATTAGTCGTTCAATATATATATATATATTTATATTCTGCTAGTGGTAATCTTAATATGAAAACACAGACAATTACATGATGAGGTGAATCTTCTCAAGTGGGAACAGAGTTGTTCCATCATCCACACGTTTCACAGTAAAAAGAGCAGGATTCAGAAATAGCGAAGATGGAAGATGATGAAGATGGAGTCCATCAATCATAACCCAAAACAAAAGTTTCATTTCGATGCTTCTTATGAATCATATCAATTATATGTATTGGTTCCTTCTTTAAAATTGAAATCACAGAGAGAGAGAGAGAGAGAGAGAGAGAGAGAGTTGGAACCTGGAGAAACCGAAGGAGCAAAGGAGGGGCGCGACAGAGACATTATGGTTGCTTTCTGATAACACCAGATGCACCAAAGTGTTCGTGCTCTTTTATATATTTTTCGTGCGTGTGTGTGAAGGAGATGAAGATAACAGTTTTTTTTAGGAGTCCAATTATAAAAATTATAGTCAAGCAAACAAATAGGATTGTGTAGAAGAGATTTATTAATTAATACTCTCTCCCAGCATATATATATAAGATATAGTGTTTGGAGCATGTACGATCCTACTTTATAAGATATACTCCTCCGGTGTTGTCCTTAGTGTAGGATTTAATTTGACAGTTGATATTGGTTCTATATATAAAATCTATTTCACATATTTATTAATTTTTTTAAATTAATTTATTAATATTTCCTCATCAATAATCAAGTAGGAGTAAAGAGAAAAATTAAAAAAGATAATTATGATGTTTTAAAAAAAACATATTATATTAACTAATTGAACTAATATCTTAATCTACTCAAATTAGTTAATTGGGTCTTAACATACCGTGGAAGTACTTAAAAAGTGCCTGAAATTATAATATTTTTTTTTCATTTTTATCCCCATTAATTATGTTTTATATTAGTTCATTAGCTCTCTGCCTTTTTTTTTTCCCTCTCAATTTTCTTCTCACTCACTCTGTCTCTTTATAAAAGGTATCGTTGAAAAATAAATTATAGTTTTACATATATATTTATTTTCTTCAATAATTTTAACTAACTTTTTTTCATTTGCATGTCAACTAGCTCTTATTAGTTTGTTATACTACCTCTGATTCTTAATATAAGAACTCGTTGATTAATTTGAGTAAATTAAAAAAATTAGTTTAATTAGTTATTTGTAGTAAATAAATGCTGTCTTTCCTAAAATATCTTTACTAATCAAATGTATTAACTAGAACTATTGTTATTACAAAGACGAAGTTGCAAAAAAATATATAAATATAAGAACAAAATAGATTGACGTTTTATATTTAGGATTAAAATAAAATTAAACGACTTTTTATATTAAGTGCGAAGGTAGTATTATGTTTATGAGTGCTTAATTTTTTTCCCCCAAGTATTTCAAGACGATGAAACAAATTTGCAATTGATCAATCGAAGAAAAGTTCACTCTGTAAGGAGCTAGTCAAACTCTTCATTTGACCTAAAACAGTCAAGTTGACGATTGATTTAATTAATTAAAACATCTTTGAACTTTTTTCCCCAAAAATGCAAAACTAACAACTCCAAGAGCGAATAGTTCGTCGTCTGATTTGATAATTAATTGCTCCGTGTGAGTCCAGCTAATGTACGTCAACCAGCAGCCATCTTCATCATGAAAAAAATTAGAGCAATTAATTCCCCTGTAATATATATAATGATGTTGATTCATTGTTGAAAATTTTACTTTTAAAATATAAAAAAGCACTTAAATTCAACTTTGACTTTAATAATTATTTTTAGAAATAAAAAATTATTTGCAAGTATTTAAACTAAGGTTTGCAATCAGTAAGTTTAAAACTTACAACTATTTTCACATGTTAAAATAAAATATCTCTTCAAAAGTAATGGGATTAAGTTTAGTAGAAAGAATTAGTCCTTTATAACATGATAAATTATGGTATAAATGTTGTTGAGAGAAATACTCATTTAGTATCTTATAACACTTAGATTCAAACAGAAGAATATATGTGCGTGGGGAAAAAAACCTTTCTGATCAAAGCAGATAACGCACTTTTCCACCATTAATTTCCACTTATTTAGAAAAATATTTTAGTCTAGTCGCATGTTTTACTAGGCCAATTAATGAACTATTAGGGCGACGGCATGGCCACGTCACATATGTTGACCCCATGATTCTGGGCAAATTAATTTGTCGTTTTTGCCCCGTTGATCAAATAAAGTTCTATTTTAGGAAACTGGTTCATACGGTCAAAGCCGCCAGGGAAGACTTTTCCACCAAAAATTAATTTCCACAATCAAGGAAGAAAACTCCACATACATAAATAAATAAATTCACTCAATTATTTATTCAAAAAATACGCCAGTCACCACCTCACTTTAATTTTGAAATATTTCAATTGGGAAAAATATTTCAAATCATCCATAATCACCTCCTTCAGTTCCCCAAAAAAAAAAGAAAAAGAAAATTCATGTCACATGAGAGTAAACCAGACAGATAATTCAACTGTAGGACTGTCTTGCTTTTATTGCTAGAAATAAGCATTTAAGTGTACCATATTCAATTACTCTGAACAAAAATAATAGTGTGCCACCTTGGCTCGGAAGGGATCTCTCTTCTACTCTCTCTCCTCTACCCTCCTTTTCTCTTTGTTTTATCATCATTGGATGTTCAGACTTAACATTGTATGAAAATAAATATTATTGT
The DNA here is from genome assembly GCF_004799145.2 of Neltuma alba. Taxonomy (NCBI): domain Eukaryota; kingdom Viridiplantae; phylum Streptophyta; class Magnoliopsida; order Fabales; family Fabaceae; genus Neltuma; species Neltuma alba. Next base: position 53,492 of record NW_021632494.1, read on the forward strand.
AATTTTATTTCAAAATATATCAAAAAATTTAAACTGTTAAAATATAATCCAAATAATTCATAACTGTAAAATTTTTTAAAAATATACTTTATAATAGTAATAATAATGGATTAAAATTTAACAATTTAAATTTATTTATCTTTTTTAATCTAAAATTATAATAATATTTATTTTAATAAAATATTAAATCTAAATCAATAAAATTTCAATCCAGTAGTGGTAAAAGGAAGAAGAGGGTAGAGGAGGGAATCCTAGTCTAAATCTATTTTACATATTTGTTATTATTACCCAATCACAAAAGAGTAACTACTACCTTCGGTCCTTAATATAAGACCCCATTTGACTTTTTATTTGGTCCTAATTATAAGATCCCAATCTATTTTTTCTATCATATTTATACATTTTTTTTCAAGATAGTCCTTCTAATAATGATAGTTCTAACAAATACACTTAATTAGCAAGGATATTTTAGGAATGACAACATTTATTTATCACAAATAACTAACTTAACTTACTTCCTTAATCTCCTCAAATAAATCAACTGGGTCTTATAATTAGAACCGGAGGTAGTATTTCGCTATCTTCTTCATTAAAGCAGTAAACACAATATTTCTTATCTACAAAATCAAATTAATTTATTTCTTTTTTTTTTTTAACTTTATTTCGTGCTAACCGAATAAGCCTTCGACCAAACATGGGAAACAGGAAGAAAAGGAAATGAAAGGAAAATCATCTGTCTCTCCATTTCAAAAAAGGGAAACAAGAAACCTCACTTGACTCTTTCTATTCCTTCTATACAAATCTACCAGAGCCAGAAGAGGAAACAAGAACCCTCCTTTTTCTCTCAAGTTTGTATAAGAAAACGACTGCTAGAAATACTGGATACTATTTCTCACACGCAACACATGTTTACATTAATGAAGCATAGAAGACCCAGACAAAAGATGATAATATCATGTGATTGCTTAAGCGAATCCAGCACGTATAAGCAACATAGATACACACAAAACCTGACACAGCAAAATAAGCAAGCCTTGAATCTTGGAAGGTAACTAGTAAATTAGGATCTCTGCTTATTGCCCACCAGGACTCCTATTCCATGACAGATATGATGGATCTCCAAGTTGCCTAGAATCACAGTGAGATGCAGACAGATTAGGATCTTTGTAAACAATGATTAGGGGAAAGAAATAGCCATTCAGAAAACTACTGAACAGAATCTGACAGATATGAAATTTGGAACACAATCAACGTTAATAGAGGAAAAATGACAGTTGATGTAGAATATACCTTATGTGAACCTTAGCATTTGAAATAGACTAAGATGATGATGGTCATTATCATCCAATAACTAGAACATAACAACAACAACAAGCCTTATCCCACTAGGTAGGGTCAGCTATATGAATCACACGACGCCATCGTGCTCTGTTAACAACCCAGTCCTTAGATATGTTGCTGACCAAGAGGTTTTGTTCAATGCCAATAACTAGAGCATAGTGGAAATAAATTTTATAAAGAATCTTCTGGTGGTTTTCACATTATGATGCTTCCTCATTTAGTTATATTATCTGAGTTCTGGTCAGAGCAGATACTTCAAAGCCCGCTTGGTAGAAAAGGATGATGGAAAGGGGGGATGAGAATGATGAAGCCCCATCCCGTACACATAATGTTCAAACACAATAAAAATAATAGCCTTGAAATAGTATGACTTCTTATTATTATTATTATTATTATTATTTTAACTTTCCATGCATTTTAAGTATTTACCTTGGCTTGATCAAATATATGATAGTAAAAGTCATGGCCAGAAAGAAGCACAGTCCTCCAACAGACAGATATGCAATGCCAAGAAAGTTATTCTTCCCACCAAGCCAAGTAGTAGTTGACAGTACAAGCGTCTTCTTTCCATTAAAACTGTATGTGTTGTAATTGTTCTTCACTGTCACATGTATCTGGTCACCTGCCTTGAGGTCAACCTCTATTCGTCCGTACAGCTTCCTAAAAGTTGGAAGAGCAGCAGTTCGCATCCACACAATAAGATCCTCTTGCTCACTCAGCTGTTAAATACAACATCCAAAAAAGTGAGCAACTTATCTCAGTATGCAAATTATAGAGAACATTAATGACAACTTTGAAGAATGCAATATACTGCAAGTCACAAAAAATGACAAGGGAATCAGTGCAGAATATAATATAGCAAAAATTAAACTAGAAGTTTAGATTAAATGAAGGTGGGTAAATAAACATGTACAAAATTTTTACATTAACAAAAGTTTTTAGTTTATTGCAACATATAATTAGACAGGTGACACGTTCAACTGACCTCTCTTTTGCTCATTAAATATTCCCTAAACCCAAAATTCTGACCCTTCAAAAGCTGATAAGTTGGTCCTCGTGGCAACAAAAGATCTCAACTGATACGATCAATTGTTGGTCATTTATGCTTCTCATTTACCAAATATATTCTATGCTTTTCAGGAATTTCCAGGTAACTTCTCCGAATAAATTAGTGTAGTATTAGTCAGTCAATGCTACGCCCAAATTATATAGCCAGTTGACAGTCCAATCCAAACACCTTAGAAAATGTTATATGAATAGTTTTATTCAATCAAAAAGCAATAAGAAGCTTCAAAATTGGTCACACATGCACACAACAGATAGCGTGATCCGTAAACATCAGTGCAACCACTAGATGCCATATTCCTACATATTCTCAAATTACTGCACTAGACCCAGTAAACAAAGAGGATTATACAGACAAATAGTCGCTTCATTCTCTTAAACCCCCCAACCCAACACACACACAAAATACCCCAAACAAGGGGAGATGCTTCATTCAATAAAAGAGTTTTATAATATGACTTACAGGTATGGATTCATTGAGACGCGCGCCACCTATAAGAGAGCCATTCTGAAAGTTTATGGGAAAGACATCTTTTCCAAATTTGTGTTCCCTATCACTCTTCCAGGAGATGCCTTTCTTGTTCACCGCCAAAATATTGTTTTCACGGGAGAAGTTATATGTATCATTGAACAAACTCCAAGCTATAAGACCACATGGTACAATGGCTCTGCCATCGGAAAGATCTTCAGGCTTACAATATTCAGTTACATTCCCCTTTTTGGGATCTCTCAACTGCTCATCATTTCGGCTTTTAACATACCTGAATGATACGAAGTCAGCCCTAGAATAGTTGCTATTATAAAAATTGAATTACATGGATTATCTTCCATCATTAACCAGAAACATCCCAACGCTAAGACTGAAATTTAGTGACATATATAATAAAATGACATGAAAGTTTATAACATGTTATGGAGATAAGATCTTTACATGGATGTTGCTTAAAACCTTAAGTTAGAAGACAGAATCAGAGCTATAGGTCAAGGCTTATAACTATCTTTCACTAACTATATATATTCTTCACAGCTTAGATGATTGGTTAAAAATGAACTTCCCGATAGTTCTTGGACAATTTAATTTTATTCCTTCTATTTCCATTCTTGGACAAAAACTTGTTGTTTCCCGTAACCAAGGGCAAACAAATAATTAGTTCTTGACACAGTAGTTGAAAAGATTGATAACATTAAAAATTAGTATAGACCATAATTCAAAGTTTCAACATGAATTTGAAGAACCAATTGCCATCCATATTATATAAAAGTAAGCAGATAAATTAGGGATACTCTCCATTATTTTCTTTATATTTATATTTATATAAGCATGTGTTTTCAGTTAACTTTGTGAACCCTTGGGTGTCTTGAAGATGTTGTGATTGAATATTACAAGAGTATTTGTTTTCTCCCTCTTTCTCCCTCTATCTCCCTCTATCTCTCTGTTCCTCCTTTGTTCCACTCTATATCCCCATTTCTCCCTTCCCACCCCCGTACCCCACTTCTTCTATTTCCCCCTATTTCTCCCCTTTCCACAGTTACCGAGTGATATAAGAGCCTCCCAAATCCGAACAGGCATGCAGCTACTATACCTTCAAGAAAGCCCCCAAACCAACAGGACTTGAATGAAACTTAGTGGAAAACTCAGTCCTTTATTACTTACAAGAAGTTAGTTAGATGTTAAAAAAGTTAGAGCATAATCTTGACAGAAGCGTCTTAAAAAGGTTGTTCACATCAACAGCTTCTACAATAGCACCCCCTTTCCGTCTCAAAGAAAATGTTTTTCATCAATTTCAAAGGGAAATAAGTAAGCTCTGTAGTGTGATACCAATCTGCAGCAGGAAATGTGAAAATGGGAAAACAACCAGCGATAATTGACAAAATGTTTTCATACGAACACTTACTGCTTAAAATTATATATATTCTCAAACATGCGTGTGGGTGATAAAAGGGTCACATACCGCCGATGATTCTGGTAGAAGTTGTCAAGCTGATAGTAAACATATATTGGTGACTTCATATTTTTTGTGACCTGCTTAAAAGTAAATATAACAACATTACAGTGTGAATTCCATTATCTATTAAGTATTTTAACAGAACTTATACTATGACCAGCAACACATCCTCTCCCTACCCCCTGAATAGTTAGAAAACATGTATTCTACAAGGAAAAGTTCTACTATGGCTCCCCTAAAAATAGTAACGTCCAGATGGTTCCCAAAACGTTAAGTTTTGTATATATTATCTTGATATTAATCGACCTGAAATGACAAAAATATTACTGATTGTTACTTACTATTTACATATGGCTTTCCAAAACATTAAAGTTGGTAGCATGCATATGATGATCTTTATATAAATTTACCCTAGACAAAAATGTACACCTTTAATCCTAATTATAAGACCCATTTTATAGTGTAACTTAAGTATAAGACCCATTTTGTAGTATAAATTATTACACTACAAATGGGTCTTATATTTAGGATCGAAGGAGCATTATTGATTGTTACTTGCTATTTATCAACAATAAGCTACATCAACTAAAGTTTTCAAGAATAATATGAGTAAGAAAAAAACCTCCGAGAAACTCACTCTATAATTTAGCTATAGGAAATTTAGGAAAGTAGAATCACATAAAAGACTTTTCCTTCCACTCTCCTGTTTATGCAGAGACTAAAATGAGAGTGAGAATCACCAAGTTCACTAATCTCTCTCTCTCTCTATTCCCCCCCCCCTCCCTTTCCTTTTCCTCATTTGTTTAGTCACCCAGCATTCAGTTTTTTAACTTTCACTTTAAGTGTTTTGTTTTATTATTTAATGGTTTCTACTTGCCCTTTGCATTACAAATCTTTAGTTCCTCCTCACATATCAGTCTGATAAAGTGCTCTAATTTTTTATTGGCATTAAATTATCAACATATTTTACTTATTTTCAATTAAAATTAGTTTTCTAAGTAAGAGAAAGTTGGCCAACAAGTGTGATAAGATGAAATGAAATGAGACCTATCATGCTCCATTTTTGTTGTTTGTTGTGGCATTGTCTCAATGGTGATGGCTGTGTGGATCACAGTGCACTATTAGTATCACAAAATTGAATGCAATGTATTATCTCTTTCACAATAGCCTATATACTTTATTATATATATTGCAATGCTATATCCCTAATATAGTGTGTATTCTATAATGCTCAAAATTTAACCAACAACATTTATTGTGTATTACATCCTGAAATAGTTTTGGCCCCTTCGAGCAAAAAGTTCTCCCCCTGCCCCTATGACAATGATGAATACAAAATGTTAAGAAGAAAGGGGAGCCAATGGGACTTACATTTAGTGTCCGCTTGCATGTTTTATCGACAGAGCTCTGAATGTATCCTACTTTGTTGGTCTTAAAGTTTTCTGGTATACAATCAGAGTCATACCTATCAATAATTTCAACAACCTGACAGATAATAACATAATCCCACTCAGCATCATACATAACAGAAAGCATGAACACAAAACATAACTACAGTTGCCCATACATCATTTGAAGCAAATAGGCAAGCAAATCCGATAGGAATGAAGAAAACAGTGACAATCAAGAATGATGAAATAACCTGCAGGGAAATAAGTAAATTAGATACTAATCATAAAAGTATGAATTCAAAATATATGGTGATTAAGATATTATAATGGGCAACTAATATGGAAAGGGTAGAGTTACCGCTCGCGGGGTAAGAATCGGCTTGCATGCTGGAAGTTCTTGTTGTGTAAACTTCGAATCTAAAAGAGAACTCTAGTGTCTAGTCAGTTAGGTTATATGTTGGTAGATTTAACCCCAAAAAAAAAAAAAAAAAAAAAAGCGACGCAAATGCAGCTGTCGTTAAAGCAGAAGATACTATCTAACTTGGAAGAACACCATTAGGACAACAAAACAATGTACATGTCATATACATTTCAACAACAAAGTTCAAATATTAAGTCTCAAAAGTTACAGTGGATGTTTATGCTCACAGATTAATCAACTATTTGGCACAATATTGCCTCCCCATTAAAAATTATGAGCTTGAGCAGCAGGTACAAGAACCTCTCTAGCACACACTAAGAATCAAAATAGGTGAAGCCAACATCCCAAACCGCCTCTCCCTCCTCTTCTCTCAGCACAATAACAAAATTTTATCACAAGTCGATATAGCAGACACACACTGGGGGCGTAAACATAAACATGATAATAGAACCATTCAAATGTCGGTATCTGCAAACTGAACTCTGGAAATCAAAAGAAACTATTCGAAATCAGTGAGTTTCAGAGATTAATACATTTGGGTCTCTTGGTATGTTTTCTGCCAATTGCTGCATCAGCGGATCCAGCACTTCCAGAACCTGTCGATGCCATATCCAAACCCAAAAATTCAAAGGCTTCTCCTTTTTCTCAACGCCGAAACAACAAACAGATGGGGATGGAAACCCCTCGGAATGTGGGGATGGGTAAACAGAAAATGCAATTGTGATGGGAGCAAATATGAGACTATGGTGAAGAGCCCTCTCTTGGGGATTCGGGTTTTACAAAGAAATGATAAATGAAGATTACAAAGGCCAGCCAATCACCACCCTCCCTCCCTCCCTCTCTGAGGAGAGAGACAGAAGCAGCTAAGGAACAGAGACGAACCAAAATAAAAATAAAATAAAATAAAAATGAAAGAAAAGAGTACGATACAATCCCGGCTTTGGACGGCTGCTTTTCATTCATTTTTTTTACTTTTTTAAGAAAAATTAAAAAAAAAAGACTGTTAGATTTTAAAATTTTAAATAAAAAATTATTATAAAAATATGTTTTTATTTATTTTTTGAGTATAGTTTTTTTTTTTATGAGTATAGTAATTAATATTGATTTAAAATTTGGGATTTTTCCTTACTTTTAACTCCATCTGTCATTAATTATCAATCGAATATAATCATCAATATAATTAATTATTAATTAATACTATATCAAGACAATCAGTAGTATTTTTTTGGTCGAAAATACAATCAATAGAATTTATAGCAACTCATGCACACATTTTATTCGGATGAGTAACCAGCATTGCATATGAACTATCCAAATTGAATCCCATCCATCCCATTGAAATGCTTAAACTGAGAATGAAATGAAATTCAATTACTATTTTATACTTTTTCTTATTCTTAGTATGAAAACTAATTGAAAAGTTAGGTTTAATTCTAGATATAAAATTTTAATTCACTTTGTCTTTTATATTATTTTAAACTAATTTATTTAACTTATAGACTGATATATAATCTAATATTATATATAAGTAATTTACAAATATCATATTATATTTGTTATAATTAACCTATATTTATTTTTTTTTAATTCATTCAAATTAATTAAATAACTCTCATGTTAACAATACAAGGTAATATTTCAAGCTGTGATTAATGTAAATAAAGGCTAAAAAAATGCCTTTTTTAATAACAAGAAAAGAACAGTGGAGTTACAAAACTATTTCTCTGATACTTAATATAAGACTTATTTAATTAATTTGATTAGATTAGAAAGTCAAGTAAGTTAGTTAATTATAAGAAATATAACCTGTTTTTTCTAAAACACTATAATCATCTTCCTTAATATTTCCTCTCTCTTTTACTTGATTATGGTTAAGGAAATATCCATAGGAATAATTTTAAAAAAATAATAAATATGAGAAATAGGTTTTATATTTAGGATTAAAATCAACTCAAGAATTAAGTCCTATATTAAATATTAAGGGAGTATATAATAAGAGCATATGCTTCCTGGTTGCATCTTGTAATTTCAGATAGGGTACTCTCTTGCTTTTGGTAAGCCAGCAAATCCCCCGGAATCATCAAAGCTTCTTCACATATCCTTGTTGTGATGAGATTAGGAATATTTTAAATAGCTCATAAGAAGATGAGATCATATTTACAAGCAAACTAAGATAAAGTCCAAATTGGTTAGTAGAGCCTCTCATAACCCTGACATTGACAAGTAATAAGTCACAAGCTGAGCCTCTTGAATTGATTGGAACCCATTTCAGAGGAAAAAAAGGCTTGCAGCCCCAAAACACGCCAAGTGAGCTTGCAGGGGCCTAGTCTGACTGCTTCCAAAGTTCATAATCACTTTGAAAAAAAAAAACAACAACTTTGCGTCTTATGAGATAAAACTCTTCTCTGTAATGTTTCATCATTTTCAATCATTATTAACTTTAATTTAACATGCTTCTCCATATTCTTCTCATTTATTTATTCTTTTCTCATCTCAATGCCTTGTTAATTACTCCCTTTGTTCCTTATCATAAGAGATATTTGATGCTTATGGTATGTTCCCATATATAAGAGACACTTAAAAGTTGTCTCTATTTTTTTTATTGATTTCCTATTTTACCCCTATTTATTTTGTCTCCAACTCATACTCTCTCTCCCTCCCACTTCTCTTTCTTTCAATAATTTAATTGTTTTCTCTCATACTCTCTCCTTATTAATGGGGGTATTGTTGGAAAAAAAACATTATATTTTTTACACATTAATTGTCCTCAATTAATTTTAACTGTTTTTTTTATCAACGTAATTTGGTTATTTGTCTCTTATTAAATAAGGAACGGAGGGAGTATCTTCTTAGCTAGAAAGAAGTCTCAGGTTATGTTTTGGGGATTCTCATTTCATAGACTAAAAGGCAGTGGTCATGGATACGCATTATTCTACCCATTATAATATGATGACTTAGGGGCCTCATCATGAGTGATTTTAGCTTGGAATATTCTCTCATTTCTCCTTCTCCAGAGAAGCCAACAAAGGAGAGCAAAATATGAGCCCCAAAAGGCCAAGACAAGTTCCGTTCACTATTCTACACTGTCAAATTCCATCTAAGCCACTCGTGCAGATTAGTACTAAAGAATCTGGGCATCACACAGTAGGTAGCTATCGGGCTTGCTGTGCATGTTTTCCAAGTTTTAGAATGGTAGTAGTACAAGGTATGTTTTCAGGAAAATGGAGGTAAAAGTTGTTCATTGATTCCCCAAACATGCACTAAAATGGAGGTAAAAGTTGTTCATTGATTCCCCAAACATGCACTAACTTTGGATCATTAAATTCTGGTTTCCAAATGTTTTTTTGCCGTATGTTTAGTTTGGACCTTGGTAGCATTTATTGTGTAAAGTTTTTCTATTTCAAGGTCCGTTGTTCACTCGAGCTCATATTCTGTTGCTGCACATGAGAACAACCAAATCCCAGCACATCTAAGAATTTGAGAGCAACATATGAATGATGGTTAATGGTTGTCTCTTAGTCAAATATATAATTCCTTTAGATTAAAAACTGACCAAGAGCTTAGCGGCATGATTTGTTCTTTTTTTTTTTCCTGTGATTTTTTTTGAATGATATTTTTATGTGATTTTTTGTATAACTTTTTCTACTTCCACCTTTTCCTTCTTGTTACAAATATATTTTCATGACTGTTTCCAACAATGAATTTTTTATTATTTTTTTAAGGTGGTTGAATTAAAGGGGCCATCTTTTTGCTTCTTTCGTGGCCAACCTCACAGTAAATTGTTAATTGGCTGTGTGAATAGTTATCCGAGCACAAGGCTCGTTCAATTCAGCGAGAAGAGAGAGGGCGTCAGGTTCTGCGATCATACTGTCAGCGACTACACATATATTACTATCCATCCAAATCCAGTATATCAAACAACGAAGGAAGCTTCGCTGTAGCAACCGAAAAAGATCGAAGAAATGACTCTGGCTTTCGCAGCATTGACCTTACGCTTATCACCAATGGGATCTTGGAAGCTCATCCCTCGCTGTTCACTCTTGCTTTCCATGCAGACCACCACTCCTTCCTTCGCTCGCCAGGCAAGCCCAGCTTTTTTCTTCATATATCTATATGTTGGTCTGAATACTCTGCAATGAGATACATTATATCCATTTCGTGGATTCTGAAAAAAATTTGCAAACGAAGTTTGCCATCGCCCGTACAGCCTCATCTTTATAAGCCCACAGTGTGCAAATCTCTTCTAGTAATTATGTTTCTGTCGCCCTTTTATGTTATTCGTAATTAGAAGAGGTTTTATGGCTACTGAATTTCGATTACAAACTTCCACTATTTCCCTCTCTTCTCTCCTGCCCGTATGCTTGCATGTGTCAGCTATGTTCACGAGACGTACAGGCAGCCTGCATCTTTTGAAGTCTTCTATTCAAATGTCATGATTGAAAAAAGAGTCCATTTTTGGGTGAAAGAAGTTGAATTGAAATCCAGTATAGATTTTAACTACCATTGATAATTTTTATTCGACACGCTTGTCACGTATGCATAAAGTTTCGACATTTTAGTGTCTAAATGTGGAGTTTGAATTCCAGATGAGCATGGATGCAAAAAGTGTTGCTTCTCAGCTTAATAGTTCTGGCCTGTTGCGGACTCAGGGCCTTGTTGGAGGCAAATGGAGTGATGCCTACGATGGCAAAACCATAAAGGTACGGCAATTGCTATTATGATGGCAAGACCACGAATCACTTTGATATGGTCGGGAAAAGGTGTTGGGTTTAGCTATTTTAATTCTTTTATCATTAATTTCTTCTGATTGTGTTAGTTCTTGGCAAATCTTCTTTAAACGTTTAATTGTCAGGTTTTGCAGCCCCATTGCTAGCTCTTTTCTTCCTATTTTGTTTAAACTGAAAAGGAGGATATGTAGTTTGTACTTTTATCAGGTGATACTGCTGAATTTTTCTTCACCCTCTTTATTTGAGAAGTCTAGAGCTGCAATTTCGGACACCTGTTCTTGTTTGTCTTAGATACCCCTTTGTTTTATTATTCTATGATGTTCGTAAGAATCTTTTAAATTTTACACTAAAATGTTTTCAATGTCATGCAGGTTTATAATCCAGCTACTGGTGAATCTATAGCAGATATTGCATGCATGGGTGGAAGAGAGACGAACGATGCGATATCCTCAGCCTATGATGCATATCAATGTATGGGATTTCATACTTTCAGGATATATACTTTGATTGAGATCAATGCAGGAACATTACAGAAAATCGAGATAATATACTCTCATAATTGTTTGAATATTTTTTATATGTGCTTAAATGACATTAAATCGCTTAAGCACTTAATTATGAGCTTCAACACTAAATTGTGTCTTTTCCACACACTATTTCGTGTGTCTGTGTCTAGCTTTCTCTGGGGGGGAAATTAACCCAGTGAAATTTTAGGCCTGTTGTTTTCTGGACATGTTTTGTTTCTTTAGTTGCTCAAAGTTCTTCCCAAAAATTTTTCCTTTTCTTTTTCTCTTTTATCGTAATCTTAAGGATAGGTGCAAAGCTAGAAGCTTTCCGGCATACAAAATGAAAAAAGTAATGAAAAGGAAAAAGAAATAAGCAAGATGACTTTTGTATCCTTTTTAAAAAAAAGGAGAATAAATATCATTGAGTAATGATGACAAGTGCATATATAGCATATCTCGTTTCTTGTGCGAGCAAAATGGATCAAACAGGCCTTGTTGCATTTTATGTTTGTTTATGGTGAAAGGACATGCATAAATTTCCAATTTTCAATCGCATTTCAATTAACGCAGTTCGACATTAGTACATATGATATTCCTATAGCATGGTAACTGGGATACGTTCACCAATTTATGTAACATATTTTAATGATGCACTTGCATGAAATGAGTGGTTGAATTATTTTAGATTTATAGTTGGTGGTGATTTTAATCTGTTTTGATTTGGCTCAATGGTGTAGCTTTTGATATGTTATTCCCCAATTTCCCTGCGCTGATATGTTTATGATGTTTGGGCTCTTAGTTCCATATTCATCTCAATCCATTTATCTGTAGATACTAAAAGGATTTATTGCTGTTGGTCTCTTTTGGTTATGTAAAATATATAAATAGCTAAACGTCCTTATGTGCAGCTTGGAGCAAAACCACTGCTGCTGAGAGGGGTAAACTTCTGAGAAAATGGTATACTTGGTTGCTGTTGAATTTATAAACCACCTGATTTTAAGGAATTACACCAGCTATCTGGTGATTGTGTGACAATTTTGTCTACTGTTCGTCTACTTTGATTTAGATATTTCTGCCATACATGCTACCTCTTCATGCGGTATTGGTACAACACATATTGTTTGATTCTCAGTGTTGTTGTACTACGTAGAAATTTTGTGCTTATCTGATCCTCCTGTACATAAGTGAACTCTCTTTAGCTACTATTATTCAAAGAACTCTCACAAGGTTTGGGCAACGTCAGCATTAAACCTATTGACTGCAAATAGGTATATAAATTTAATTTAAAGAACGAGAGAACATGAAGGTGGAAATATTTTTGTTATTTTGATACAATGGCAGGAAGCTTTTCCATATTATTACATTGAAAATATTCCTTCGATTTTCACATAATGTGGCAAAAAATCGGTGGAATGGAATGACTGTGTTCATTGTGCAGCACCATTTTTTGCCAACTGATCAAACCAATATTTTCTTTTGGCGCATTTGGTTAGTAGCAGGGCCATTTTTTTCACTGTCCACTTGCATAAATATGTATACGCCTATACACACCTTTTCGCATCAATGTTGTTGAATGTTTAACATCATATTTTGTATTTACTTTTGGTGAGAATTGATAATAAATCTGAAGCTATGCTCTTATAAAATTTACTCATTTAAACTAATTTAAAAAGAAAATAAATAACCGGAAATTGCTTATATCATTCAGTTGTCTTTAATAAAAAAGGGGCTTACTCTGCTGCTAGTGTTTACAGAAAATTCTCTAGTATGTCTCTGAGTAGCATAAGATATTAGGTTATGTTCTTGGGAAATTATACTTAGCACTTATCCTATTGAAGCATTTTAACTTGAGCTACTTGGTTAGGATTGCCACAACTCTTCATCTTCCCCATTTACTCTTTTTTCCCTTTATTTGCCTAGGCTTGTGCTCTTTATGTCTCAGAAGCATAGGTCGCAGCCTTTATGTTTTTGCCTAAGTTTATGCCTTTGAATCTCAGTGGCTTTAGGTACATTTCTTTTCTAATGGGGTTCTTAAATCTCAGTGCGATAGGCTCTGATATTGTGTTAACTTTTGTATAGATTTGTGTTTGGACTTATCCGTGTCACTAAAATAGCTTAGACTACTTGGTTAGGATTGCCACAAGCTTACACACACACACCCTTCATTTTGTTGTTACTTTTAGATGTCAGAGTTCTATTCTCCAACGCAGACATGATGACACACTAGATGTGTGTTGATATGTTGTATTGGACATCTGTAAAACAGAGGCAGTATATCTTATTATTTCGGAGTAGGGATTACACCAAGATATATACAACAAGAGGAAAGCAGGGATCCTTTTATCAAAAGAAAAAGAGGAAAGCAGGGATCCTAAGATATAAGGAAAAGATAGGAGACTGTGATGCATATTCAATCTACCTGAGAATCTCTCTCCTGTAATCAGGAATTATTATACTAGATTATCTATATTTACAAACCACAATATCTATACAATTACAGATATAAGTCATGGAGTTTAATTTGCTTATTTTTTTGGTGCTGACAATAATTTCATGCTGTTAAGTTCCTCCTCGTTGCTTTCAAGGTATGATTTGCTAATGGCACACAAGGAAGAGCTTGCAAAACTTATAACCTTAGAGCAAGGAAAGCCTCTTAAAGAATCTATTGCTGAGGTACCATAGATAGCCTTTTGGGCATTGCCGCATTGAATACTTTGTTATTTGGTTGGCATGTCATTTTAGGATTTTCTTTCCCATTCTTAAATATTTTCCCCAGTTGATTTTCATTATTCACATCGCTTAATGAAGGTGACTGTCTGCAGGTAAATTATGGGGCTAGTTTTATTGAGTTTTCAGCAGAGGAGGCAAGGCGTGTATATGGAGATATAATTCCTGCACCACTATCTGATCGACGAATATTTGTTTTAAAACAGGTGAACTTGGTATTTGTTTGGCGTCTTAGTTTTCACAGTTTTGTAGCTTTCTATGCAATATTATTATTCATGCATAGTTACAATCGGTTGTGCTGTGTGCGTTCGAGGCATCAAGGAAGGAATATCAGTCTGCACCCAACGCAATGCAATGCACTATGTTATGTAATCATAATACGTGTAACCTAAGTAAGGGTAGATGGGTCATTAGATTAGGATTCTTAGTTTCCGTATATTAGTGACAGTTAGTTAGTTATATTTCTCTTTTCCGTTTTCCTTCTATAAAAGGATATTCGCTGGACTAGATCAGAGGTATGTGCATTGCTAATAAAGCCAGGATTATCTCCAATTCTCTTTGTTCCTCGTTTTCTCCTACCTTTCTGTTCTCTCCTATCCCTTCCCTCTCTCCTATTCTCCCTAATTCTCTCTTTCTCCCTCATTCTGCGTTTCTGATTACAGAAACGTACCAAGTGGTATCAGAGCGATCGCTCCTCGGACCCGCACTGCGCATCTGAATCTTTATGGTCACCACCCGATCAAGATCAACCGACCCAGTAATGGATGAAAGACTCCAAGTCGTCGAAACACAGCTCGGCACCGTCGCTACACTCCAAGAATCTGTCTTCCACTTATCGACGCAGATTCAGACGATGGCGCGCAATATCGACGAAGTGAACACGGCCCTCCGCACCTTGGAACAACCGCGTAACGGGCAACGGGCCAACGGAAATGGGCGACAGCGAGCGACCCAATTTACAAAAATGGAGTTTCCAAGATTTTCTCGCGGCGACGTGCTGTCGTGGATTCTGAAGTGCGAACGGTTCTTTGAGCTGGATGAAACACCTGAAGACGCCAAGGTCAAGATCGCTAGTTTGCATCTTGACGATCGCGCGTTCCAATGGCATTTGGCATACGAGAAACGGTGGAATGGAAACACACCACCTTGGGAGGAATACGTCCAGCTTGTTAAGGACTGCTTCGGGCCATCTTATGAATCGCCGATGGGCGATTTATTGAAATTGAAGCATTTGGGGACACTTGCCGAGTTTAACGAGGATTTTGACTTGGTTTCGGTCAAGGTGGGCCTGAATGAAGAACAACTGGTGGATGCGTATCTCAACCTTATTAAGGAAGAATTGGCAGGCCCAGTGCGCATGTTCAAACCCCGCAGCCTAAGCGAAGCCAAAAGTCTTGCCCGAATGCAAGAATTAACCTTGGACCGCCAACATGGAAAGAAACCGTATCAAGAAAAATATGTCAAGATCGCAACACCTGTCCACTCGGTGGCACCCCCTAGCCGTTACACCTCAGCACCGAATAGGGAGGTTCTTGCCATAAATGGATCCCAGACCAGGGAAAAATTCGATGCGACCACTCCCAAGATTCCGTCTGTTAATACTAAAAACGCTCCGCGGCTTCAAAAAGCGTTGACGGCCGAGGAGGAAGCGGAACATCGACAAAAAAATTTATGTTTCTACTGCCACGGGAAATTCTCCAGGGACCATAAATGTCCCCAGAGGCAGAAGCTCCAGCTTCATTTCATCGAAATTGGAGGTGATGAAGATATTGAAATGGAATCAGGGGAAGATCTTATTGTCAATGAAGAGGAAGTCCTGCCACAGATTTCGTTGCATGCGATAACGGGAGTTGAGGAGGCAGACTCCATAAGGCTTCAGGGTCACGTGGGGAGACGACAATTACAGATTTTAATCGATAATGGGAGTACCCATGATTTTCTTGATTTGACATTTGCGAAAAAACTTGGTTGGAAGACTGATTCTGCACCATCTTCTTATGTCCAGGTAGCAGGGGGAAGGAAACTACAAGTCCACGGCGTTTGGAAGGACTTCAAATGGAGAATGCAAGGGCTCGACTTTACGTTTGACTTTCGGGTCCTGGATTTAAACACATACGACATGGTCTTAGGGGTCAAATGGCTCAAAAGCATAAAGAATGCTTTTTGGGATTATGAAAGAATGATCATGTACTTTTGGAAGGGTGGTCAAGTTTGCAAACTGCAGGCGAATTCTCCTAACTCATGGAAGATCATCCAACCCAAGACTGCGGAGTCCTACCTTCTTCAGGAAACCCAGAAGTTCTTACTGCAACTTGTTCACATTAAAGACAGGGAGTTAGAATGTTTTTCTGTTACACAAATTGATAATGCTTATCTTCCTCAGCTGCAAACTGTTTTGAGTGATTTTCAGGATGTTTTTCGAGAGCCTAGAACTCTACCACCCCTACGCGAGGGCCACAATCACCCCATTATTTTACAAGAAGGCACTGACCCAGTCAATGTTAAACCATATCGATATCCTGCAGCACAGAAGGATATTATTGAAAAATTGGTTAACGAATTACTGCACGCGGGGGTCTTGCGGGACAGCTCCTCTCCTTTTTCGGTGCCTATAGTCTTAGTTAAAAAGAAGGATGGATCTTGGCGTATGTGTATAGACTACCGTGCTCTCAATAAGAGAACAGTAAAGAATCAGTATCCGATTCCCCTGGTGGAAGATTTGTTGGATGAGCTCAGCATGGCTAAATGGTTTACCAAACTTGATTTAAGGGCTGGTTATCATCAGATTCGGATGGAACCTCAGGATGTATATAAAACAGCATTCAAGACACACTCCGGACATTATGAGTGGTTGGTTATGCCGTTCGGTTTAACCAATGCCCCTGCTACATTTCAGGGGGCTATGAATGCTATTTTTCGACCCTACTTAAGGAAGTTTGTTTTAGTTTTTTTTGACGATATACTAATCTACAGCCCTACTGTTGCAGATCATACTTCTCATTTGAAGACTGTGTTGCAGATTCTACAGGACAATCACTATTATGTAAAGGAGGAGAAATGCACATTTGCTGCCACCTCCGTAGAGTACCTTGGGCACATTATCAGTAATGGTACAGTCTCAACTGACCCAAAGAAGATTCAGGCAGTCAGGGAATGGCCTGAACCTGCTAATGTGAAGCAACTTCGAGGCTTCCTTGGTTTGTCAGGGTATTATAGGCGTTTTATCAAAGGTTATGGGATCATGGCTCGCCCTCTTACTTCCTTGTTACAGAAGAATGGGTTTCAATGGTCCGAGGAAGCCACTCAAGCCTTTCAGGCACTCAAAGAGGCCCTCACTTCTGTTCCAGTACTCGCCCTACCAGACTTTTCTAAAGACTTTATGGTGGAAGCTGATGCGTGTGGTACGGGTATAGGAGCAGTTTTAATGCAAGGTGGGCAGCCGTTGGCCTTTTTCAGTAAAGGGCTATCTTCTAGGCACCAAAAACTTTCAGTTTATGAGAAAGAATTAATGGCATTGGTGCTTGCTGTCCTCCAGTGGCATCAGTACTTAGAAAGGAAGCGATTTATTATTAAAACTGACCAGCAAAGTCTCAAGTACTTGTTGGGGCAGCAACTACATACTCCTTTTCAACGTTACTACTGGGTCTCTAAGTTGGCAGGATTTGATTATGAAATTCAGTATAAAAAGGGGAATGATAATACCGCAGCAGACGCTCTTTCTCGGATGCCAAGGGAGGAGTTGATGCACCTAGCTTTTGATACTGCCTCTCCTGAGTTGTTGGACAAGATTAAGAGTAGTTGGCAAAATGATTCTTTTGTCACCACCCTCATGGAGAAACTACAACAGCATGGGGCTCATTGGAGTCATTTTTCTTGGGATGGACATTTATTGCGTCGGAAGGGGAAGCTCGTGATAGGTTCAGATTCACTTCTTCGCCAACAGATTCTGGATTGGTTACATACGGGTCCTCAAGGGGGGCATTCAGGGATTCAAGCAACATATCAAAGGGTTAAGAGTTTATTCTGGTGGAAAAAGATGATTAATGATATCACTGACTATGTCAAACATTGTGATACCTGTGCCAGGTGTAAGTATGAAACTACAGCCTCTCCTGGGTTATTACAACCATTACCTATTCCCAGTCGCATTTGGGAGAGCGTTGCGATGGACTTCATAGAGGGACTCCCTAAGTCACATGGAAAAGATGCTATCTGGGTCATTATTGATAGAATGAGCAAGTATGCTCATTTCATTCCTCTCTCTCATCCTTATTCAGCATCTACATTAGCTCAATTTTTTATGGATCATGTGTTTAAATTGCATGGTGCACCATCTGAGATTATTAGTGATCGGGATCCCATCTTTGTAAGTAACTTCTGGAAGGAATTCTTAAGGGTAATGGGTGTCGACCAGAAATTATCTTCTTCCTACCATCCTCAAACTGATGGTCAGTCTGAAGTTCTTAATCGCTGTTTGGAGACCTACTTAAGATGCATGACTTGGGAAAAACCCAAGGAATGGAGCCGGTGGTTGTCTCAGGCTGAGTGGTGGTATAACACTAACTTCCACTCTTCCACTAAGGCTTCTCCTTATGAATTACTATACGGTCAGAAGCCTCCAGTTCACTCCCCTTATCTGCCTCATAATTCTGTCCTTGAAGCAGTTGATCGGAGTTTTTCTGCTAGGGAAGAGATGACTGCTATTCTTAAACATCATCTACATCGGGCTGCTAACATCATGAAGCAAAAAGCTGACTCTCACAGGATTGACAGGGAATTTGCTGTGGGACAGTGGGTTTTCTTGAAATTACAACCTTATAGGCAGATTTCTGCTGCCTCTAGAAGTTCCCAGAAATTAGCTCCCCGTTATTTTGGCCCTTATCAGATCGTAGACAGGATTGGTAAAGTTGCTTATAGGCTGAATCTCCCTCCGCACACTAGAATACATTCTGTTTTTCATATTTCACTGCTTAAGCTATGTCCTGACCCCTCAGTCAAACCTAGACATCCACCTATTGATTTCCCTGAACTCCCTACGGTTCAAGAGCCCGAGCAGATTTTGAATAAAAGGGTGGGCAGACGGAAACAGCGACTAATTACTGAAGTTCTAGTGCAGTGGAAGGGAAAACCTGATGAAGAAGCATCTTGGGTGCCCTTATTTCAATTTCAACAGCAATTTCCTAACTTTGTAATTCAAGATCCTTGAGGGCAAGGATCTTTTGAAGGGGGGGGCATTGTTATGTAATCATAATACGTGTAACCTAAGTAAGGGTAGATGGGTCATTAGATTAGGATTCTTAGTTTCCGTATATTAGTGACAGTTAGTTAGTTATATTTCTCTTTTCCGTTTTCCTTCTATAAAAGGATATTCGCTGGACTAGATCAGAGGTATGTGCATTGCTAATAAAGCCAGGATTATCTCCAATTCTCTTTGTTCCTCATTTTCTCCTACCTTTCTGTTCTCTCCTATCCCTTCCCTCTCTCCTATTCTCCCTAATTCTCTCTTTCTCCCTCATTCTGCGTTTCTGATTACAGAAACGTACCACACTATAATAAGTGCAGTTTGATATTCACTATCACAACTCATGTCAAAGCATTGGGGTTAGATTTAACATTTCTAACACAAAATTCAATGTGTTTACTTCGTTCACTTATATGTATGTGACCAAAATGAACAAGGTGCCTTCTGAATTCATGGCTTTTATTACTTATTAATTTATTTACATTAAGTAAAAAGTCTCAAATAGAGTTGCATCTAGTTAAGAAGCAACACCTAAAAGATCTCTCTTGTACATTAAGAGGAGATCGCTATAATTAAAAACAATTAGCAAAACAGAAAAACTGTTCCTCAAGCAAGCGGTTGTTTTGACTAAGCTTGCTTTCTTCTCCGTAGCCTTATCCCTCTGGAGGAGTCAACAGTCAAGCCTGACCATTCTCCAAGTTATCCCTTTTAAACATGACATCCTTGACCGTCAAACCGACAATGAAACATACATGTCTCCAATGTGCATAAACCTTCATAATGGCATACCTCCCATAAATTCCGCCCAATACACTGTGCACTGAATTTGCAGGTAGTGCCTATGTTCTTAGTCATGGCTGTCATGAATTTTAATTGACAACTCTGAGCTTCACGTGGATAGACCCCTAACAGTTTATATAGACTTATCTTACATATTCCTCCTTCATCCAATTGCTCTGCAAGCACTCTTTCCTAAATTTTCCAAAATCCTTTCAAACTCAGTATGAAAAGAGTTCCATTTACTAAGAGACTTTGCTTTTAGCCTTTTTATCTCAAATGCACTTCCACTGTGAAAGCTAATGTTCACAACCAAGCTTTCTTGTCTTACTAAAGGCTTACCAGAGTTTCACATTTCTCCTATCAGGTTACCCCTGGCAACTGGTGCATTTAAGTTACACTGTACCTCCCAAATTTGAAATTCTTTCCCCCATTACTCAATCATACTCTTAAATGCCTAGTGCGCATTTTCAAAGGGTCATCTAATGCTTCGGAATATGGGTTGCACTAGATTGGCATACAGTTACAGTTGACATACAATAACACAAATTATATTAAAAAAAACTTAATTTGAGTGCATAGAGAGGTACAGAGGAGCCAGGATTTGTTTCTTCTTTTTGCATGTTAACGTAACTCTAGTTCCTTGAATCATCTTCTGGTGATATATGCAGATTATATTTTGCTGATTTCTTTTGCTGGTTCATTGATCATTTAGCTTTTCTGTATAATCTCAATACATCATTTAAAACAATGAGATTGGGGATTGGTTTGGGTATATAAATATGTACTTTTGTATCTGGTACCTTGCTGCTTGCATGAGCTCAAAATATTGGATGTACACAGTGTCACTAAATTTTGAGCGGCTGGGTTAAACAGACGTTGTTATCATATGCATATGCTTTCTATTTGAAAAGTTAATATTAAATGGCATCTAACTGCCACTACACATCTGTGTCTTTAGTGCCTCTTCCTGACTCTTTAGACTTTTGCTTGGTCATTGTTACTTTGCATGCCATGTGTCTATTTTGACTTTTCATGGTTGGACAGTTTTTGGTCGTCTTATGTAGGTTATTTTAGATTGAGATTTTACTATTTCTCTTAGAACATGAAATTCTAGCATATAATTCTAATATTTAATATTGGCCCATTTTTCCTAATGGACGTCAATTATAGCCTGTAGGGGTTGTTGGTGCTATCACACCTTGGAACTTTCCTTTGGCTATGATTACCCGAAAGGTAATTCCCTTTAGAATTTTTTGTGTTGAGAAGTTCACATGCATGTTCAATTGTTTTCAAGAGCAATGATTAGTAAACGGCGATATCAAAAATGTGTTGTCTTATGTTAGGTCGGTCCAGCCCTTGCATGTGGCTGTACAGTGGTCGTTAAGCCCTCTGAACTTACTCCTCTCACAGCTTTGGCTTCAGCAGAGCTTGCGATTCAAGCTGGAATACCAGCGGTAGTTTCTTTCTTATACATATAATGTTATGACATAACTAGAGTTCATTATCTTCAATGTGATATTTTCCCCCGTTTTTTTATGTTCTAGTAAGTTCATTTGTGGTTATGTAATGCATTTGATGTTAATAAGAGTTCCTAAAGATTTAATTATTGTGTAATTTACAATTTACAATGCCTCTGTGTCAAAATTTTTATTACATTTATGGTTTTACTGAGCGAGATTTTTCAATTAACAATACATCCAAAGATTTGGCCTTAGATAGAGTTCAATAGCGTTGTACTATCCATGTAGCCGACCTACCTAGTGGGATATATTTTTGTTGTTATTGTATGGTTTTACTGTAGTTCCCCTCTTCAAACACTACTAATATAGAAGCCTACGGCAATTTTGTTTTTTTGGTCGGTTCAACACGTCAGTTGTTGCAGTTTATCCTTGTAGTATGTACTCCATGATTGTGGATCTTACACAGAGGACACCTAGAGTAAGTCTGCTTATACAAAAAGAAACGATAAGTTGGCTCCTTTATGAGGGCCTCAATCATCGTCAATTTCTTCTGGTAGATTGCATAAATTTTACACGAATCAACCTTTTGGTTTTACATTTTATATCATGGCGTATGTTTATAGGCTTCTTTCTGCCTGTTTCTCCTTTCTTTCTTTCTCCCATGAACAATCTTTTCCAGTTCCTCTGTGTCTTTTGTGTGATTCTAATGGTCCTAACATTTTATTGGTACAGGGTGTTGTGAATGTAGTTATGGGAAATGCTCCTGAAATTGGGGATGCTATACTTGCAAGTCCGCAGGTTCTATCTCCGTGTTGTGAATGTATTAGGACTTTTAAGGATGCAATCTAAACAAGTTTATTTCCACATCAAAATTGTTTAGGTAAGGAAAATCACATTTACCGGCTCAACTGCAGTTGGAAAAAAGTTGATGGCAGGTGCTGCTGGAACAGTTAAAAGAGTAAGCATATATGCTGCCGTACATTTCCTAAAATACAGAATCTCGATTCCATTGTGCTCAATTGATATTTTCCCTTCTTCTTTTTTTTTTTTTTCTTTTTAATACTTTTCTAGGTATCTCTGGAACTTGGTGGCAATGCCCCTTGCATAATATTTGATGATGCTGATCTTGATGTGGCAGTAAAAGGAACTGTAAGTTAGACATGATGTCCATGCATATGGTGGTTGACGACTTTGTCTAAGATGCTATTTTATCTGTACGTGTCATGGCTAACTTTAACATTTCTATGCATGCAATGCCTAAAATCTTTCATAATGTAACAAGTGATTAATTGCCAAGAAGCTCATTTCTTACATGGCACTAGCCCAGTCATTAAGAGTGAGGTGAATTGGATGTCAAGAGTTTGATGCCTTGCCGCACGTTTTCTATCCCATCCATACTCCCATGGCCTTGAGGTCTTCTTTGTTCCCAAAATATGGGAAAAATAATCATAACCTGTTGTAATCCGTAATAGATATATATATTTTTGAATTACTAGAACCTAGAAGTATGACTTGGTTTTTGGAGAAGGGCTCCTTCTTGATTTGTGTCAAAGGTGTATAAGAATCTCTGTCCTCCGAGGACGTGATTATGTTTATTCATTAATTGCAGGTTGCAGCAAAGTTCCGTGCTAGTGGACAAACATGTGTATGTGCAAATAGAATTCTAGTGCAAGAAGGTTAGATTAATAAACTATCTATTTACAATTACTCTACCTTTTTCTCTTCAAGTGATTGTTGAATGTTTGCTGCCTGTGAATTCATGTGAGGACATTTTAAACCAAACCCCTGCCCTCCCCCCCCCCCCCGGCTGGAAAAAAACAAAGGGGAAAAAAAAAAAAAAAGAAAACTCAGAGATGACAAGGTAAAAAGGAGAGGAAGAGGCAGTGGTTCAGTCATATCTATGATAATCTTGTATGATATTTCACTCAAATGAGTGGCGTCCTATTTTGGACACATTGCTTTTCTCTCTTCCGTTTTACTAACCAATCTTTTCTGTGAAGGTATCTATGAGAAATTTGCAACTCTTCTCCTTGATGCTGTTAAGAATATGAAAGTTGGGGACGGTTTTAGTGAAGGTGTGGTTCAGGTATATTTCCCCCCCTATTTTCAGCTGGCTTTCTGTGGAGATTGCTTTTCTTGCCTCCGTACTGTGTTAACTATTATGTTTAGGAGCCCTGACTATCTTACAATCGCCAGTATGGATATGATATTTCGATCTTCCACTCTTGTACTTGTTTTTCTTGTCACTAGTCTTTAGAGCTCTCTTCCAGATTAAGATTTTACATGATAAGCCTTCTAGTATATGTTATGACCCAATTGTTCATTCTAAACAGGGACCTCTAATCAATGAAGCTGCTGTGCAAAAGGTTTGTCCTCCTCTTGGTAATATTGTTTCTGTTATGCAATATGGCTGGGTGTCTTCTCTAACTTGCTCAGATGATCTTTGTGACCTTTGTATATAATGACAGGTTGAATCTTTACTTCATGATGCCATCTCCAAGGTTTGTTCCCTTTTCCATTCTTTACAGTGATTCTACACTTTATTTCCGTTATATTTCTTTGGTACGTTCTTCTTAGTCTGTTGAACTTGAATAATGAAGCTACTATAGGCTAAGTAACATCTCGTTTCTGTCAACAAAATGCATTTTTGATGTGCAGCTCATGTCTCCTCAAGGATTGCTAACTCTTGATTGGATAATTTTTGGATTTTTATATTATCTTGTATTCAAAAGTAGGAGATTTTATCCATCGAAGGTATTTTTGGCACTAAATTGGACGCTTGAACCAAAATGTTAAATGTGGTTTGTTGGCTAAATCAAATTTATGCTGTTCTTTCTTTCCTTTTTTAGGTAAACCTTGTAAGATAGATGAGCATGTAAAATAGCATTATCTGGAAAATCTGATTATCTATTCCCTTTTTATGTGAAGGGGGCAAAAGTAATTCAAGGGGGCAAAAGACACAGCCTTGGATTAACTTTTTATGAACCTACAGTCGTCACTGATGTCAACAATGAGATGCGCATATCAAGGTAAACCTTTTAAGATGGTATCGTGTGATTCTGAGTTTTTGCTGTTTAACACTTCAGACTTCTGAGTTTACAAACCATTTTTATTTGAACAAATATTACCTTGACACATGTCAGTTAGATGTTATAATGTGATTGTGATTCGTTGCTGTTTAACATATTAGACTTTCGTAGCGATGAACTGTTTTTATTCAGCAAAATATTACCTTGATGTGAATCAATCGGGTGGAACCTTCTCTTTATGTCAAATTCAACTTGTATGATTTGTTAGAGAGGAAGTATTTGGACCAGTTGCTCCTCTTCTGAGATTTAAAACTGAGGAGGAGGCCATCAAAATCGCCAACGACACTAATGCAGGTTGCTTTCACTGCTATCTTTTTTATTTTGGTTTTTCAAGCAGCCCTGTAGCGAACTGTTGTTTTTCTTCCATTATATGCTATTTTCACCATACCATTCATTATATAGTATTGACAATCAACATTTGTTGCCCGTGTTATGGGATCTTGCTCTGAACATGCATGAAGGGTTGGGTTCATATATCTTTACAAACGATGTTCAACGCTCTTGGCGTGTTGCTGAGGCTCTTGAATACGGACTCGTCGGTGTAAATGAAGGAATAATTTCAACAGAGGTGCTTCTTATTGCATATTCACTAAGAAATAAATGGAGATGTATTTCTGGATGGACTTATTTACCCGTAATCATTGATACAGGTTGCTCCTTTTGGCGGTGTTAAACAGTCTGGCCTTGGAAGAGAAGGCTCCAAATATGGCATGGATGAATATTTGGAGGTAAGTGCGACTCTAAGATGTTGTGTTTTTTAACCCTCTGGTTCGGAAATCAGAACTGATTCATGATCATACCCTACCATCATCAATTGCAACTTAGGCAGTTTTTTTTTTTTTTGGGTCATAATCCGCACACCCATTGTACCTTTTACCTCACAACCTCATACTTACGAAAGCCTCGAGGGCAGTTGTATCCTTGGAATCTTGCCCAATGACCATTTTCACATTGATCTAAAGCACCTGCTGACACTTTAAAGCTCTGGAAGCGTTGTGGAAATTAAACAGTATTGTTATAGTATAGTTCAAAACCTTTCCCAGTAAAAAAGCCTCATAAGCTGTCAAATTTTTACACATAACCCCTTGTTAATATCCATTATTTTATTAATAGAGCATAATATGTTATTGACTATACACCTTAAATTTTATTCATGTATCGATAGCTCCCTTAATATTTGAATTATTTACAAATAGCCCTTTTAAACTTTATGTCATATGCAAATAAATCCTCTATTTTGTTGCATATCACGTACATTTTTTTTTTTCGGTTACAAGAGAGGGGATCGAATCCCTACCCACACACCCCACACACGCCCACCCATACCACTAAACCAACCGGTTCGGTGGTGCATATCACGTACATTTTCATCTATGAAATAACGCAAGGAAGTTACATGTATAAATTTAAAAGTTTATTGGGCTTCTTGTCAAGTTCTAAAGATCAAAAAAGTTATCTGCACATAACCAAGATTCAAGGGGTTTGTCTATGATTTAGACTTTGTGAAACATATAGAATATATTACCTTATCATTTATTTTGTCTATTTTCACAAAATTTAACCTGATAATAACATAAAGATCTTCACTTATCAATTATCTCTCCAGATCAAATATGTCTGCTTGGGAAACATGAACAAAGACTGAACTGCAAGGCGTTGTCGTGTTCCGATTCCGAGGTATGATCATGGGCACTGGTCAATAAGCTTTTCAAATGCATTTGGAGTTTGGAAGAGGGAGTGATTCTTGTGTGTAGCCATTGCAGAAGAAGCATGCAGAAGCATAGCCTCTGTGTATATAAATAAGTGCAGGCTGGGAATGTACTTTTGGACTAATTTACCTCTTGTCAGTATCTTTTCTTCTGCAATTTTACTTCTGAGGCACTTCGTACGACCAAGCTTCTCGCACGTTTTTCGCCCTTCTCTTTTCTCTTGCATTCATGTTTGAGGGACGTGAAGCTGAAAATGCTGCAAATTGTTGCAACTTTTACTGTGACGTGGTTGTCATTGTTGTCATAACTTGCTCGACCCTTATAGGAAAAATTAGGTGAAACTACTAACAAGCTGTTGGTTATGATAATAAGTGATCTCATCCTGTAAGAAGAAGAACACAAACTTAAATCTTAGGAAGCACACTTGTTGGAGGGTTTTAATCTTAATACTCCCAACCAGACGGAGATTAGCCTCAGATCCAAAATGATTTGAAAATATTCTAAACTATACCAAAAATTAAGTGAGACTTCTTATGAGTTGCTGTATGGTAATAATACACAAACATTACATGTGAGGGATAAGAAGATAAGCATAAAAAAAAAGTATTAAATGATTCTCAAGTGAAAAAAAACAAAGAAAGAAAAGAAAAGGAAAAAAAAAAAAAAGAACAAGACCAGCACGAGACATTGAATAAAAGCCTTGAAACCCCAGAAGATTTTAAACTTTAAAACACCTAACCCTGTAGCATGCAAAACCCTGGAACCTTAAATTATAATTTCATAAAATAGAGGCTCTATTTATGCAGAAAGCCTTTCTTTTTTTGGGATAATTATATTTTTTTAAAAAAAACTGATAATGAGTCTACTAAATTGATTGCTACTATTAGTGGAACAACGTTTAGCTAAATAATATTTACACGAGTCATATCAATAATAAAATTGATTACATAATAATCATTGATACATTCCCACTGCTTAATCCTACACCTGAAATTAAGAACTGGTAGGTTTGAACCACATGGCTGCTCTATGGCTCACACGTTAATCTCATAATGTGTGGTTTACTTGGGATACCATCCACCAGCCAATCAAAATTCATTATCTGACTTTACTTTTTAAGCTGAGAAAAGCTCTGATAAGGACTCTGGAATGGAATGTCTATATAAATATATATATATATATATATAATATTCTGCCTTATCCTATTGCATTTTCAAGGGCATGCATCCCACACACACATATATGTGAGTGTGTATGTGTGTGTGTGTATGGATATGAGATATCCATGGGCATTTTGTCATCAATATTTTTACGTATAGTACATAGAGGTAGGGGCTTTTCCGAATATTAGGCTTATTGCATACACACGCCCACACACATATCAACTTTAATTTTCATCAATAGATTCTTCAAAAGATTCATGTGTACATATGAACTAATTTCTCCTGGGTCAAAAATATATTTATTTATTGATAAAATTATGGTATGTGATTATATTTCCTGAGTAGTCTACTTTGCAACGCATGATGAGTTACATTAAATATTTATATGTGATATGTATATGCGAGAAAAATGAGATATCTTTTTAATTACTCCTTCTGAACCTCTTTATAAGAACTAAATGAGAGTCTTTTATTAGTCTAAATACTCCCTTCCATCCCATATACAGCGTAGGTGGTTTCCCCCCACTTCCTTCTTATAAGTGAGCATGATTTGCTTTTGTCTTTGTCGAGGCATCTTTTAAAATGTGTTTTTCTTTATCCCTTCTAAAATGTATTTAATAGTTTTAATGAGTACATTTTTTTTATATACGACAATATTTAATAAGAGTAGTAAAAGAGAGTATAAACTTATATGTTGAAGTTTAGTATAACTAATTAATAAGGATATAAAAATAATTTATGACAAATATAATACTTTTAACTATATTGCTGCATATGAATTAATTAAAAATGGCTTAAATTTGGGAATAGATGGTTTACAATTAAAAACTTGACGCATTTATTAAAATTGTCCTTTTTCACCCTCATTAATTAAGTATAACTATGTTAGCATCATTAAATTCTCACCCACCGCATGCTGGTAATTAATTTAGTTCTTATTACTCCCTCTGTTCCTTATTATAAGAGCCATTTGATGCTTATGACATGTTCCTATATATAAGAGACACTTAAAAGTTGTCTCTACTTTTTTGTTTTGATTTCCTATTTTACCCATATTTATTATCTCCAACTCACACACTCTCTCCCTCCCACTTCTCTCTCTTTTAATAATTTAATTGTTCTCTCTCATGCTCTCTCTCCTTATTAATGAGGGCTTTTTTGGAAAAAAAATTATACTTTTTACACATTAATTGTTCTTAACTAATTTTAACTATTTTTTTATCAACGTACTTCGGTTATTGTCTCTTATAATAAGGAACGGAGGGAGTAATATAAGAACTAGGTTGATTTTCAATTTGATCCTAAACATAAGATCCTAATCCATTTTGTCTATCATATTTATTTATTTTTTCAAGATAATTCTTATAACAGTTGTACTTGTTAAAGGCTTCATCAAATTGTAGTTCTAGCTAATACACATTATTAGTAAGAGTATTTTAAAAAAATCACTGATTTATTACAAATAACTAATTTAACTATTTTTTTTAATTTACTCAAATTAATCAACTAGCTCTTATATTAAGAACTAGAGGTAGTATATAGGTATTTTTAAGAAAACAAATAAATTTCAAACATATTTGTTGATCTTAACTATATTATATTTATACGTCCATATGAAACAATTATTTACTTTTTATAGAAAGATTTAAATGGACCTCCACTCGTTGGAGTTGATAGAAAATGCTAAATAATAGGCACTTGGGCAATTGGTTATAATTTGATGACAATTGATCTTGTTTTATTTCTGTCACAATGCATAAGATGTTTTAAGAGCAACTGGCAGGGACCGATAGACCTCGTCGAATACCATTAAAAACCTTTTTTTTTTCAAAAAAAAAGTATAAACTTTCAAAAACATTAGTCATGAAATAATGACCTCTAATTAAGTCGCACTTATCAATGAAAAGTATTTTTGGAATAAGGTCATTAATAGGTTATTATTTTCTCTAAAACATCTTATATTATGAAACAGAAAACTACTACGACTACAAATTGGAATGGATGGAGTATTAATATTGATCAATTTGTCATGACGGGGTTCAAGTAGAAGATTCTCCTCATCCATGTTGTTTTTTTCCTATTTACTAGGTTATATTAAATTATATTTTTATTTAAAAAGCATTGTAGCTATACTCGACTAAACTATCATTACTGATAAATAATAATTAATTTTAAACACAACTTAGGCTC
This sequence comes from Neltuma alba, assembly GCF_004799145.2. Classification (NCBI taxonomy): domain Eukaryota; kingdom Viridiplantae; phylum Streptophyta; class Magnoliopsida; order Fabales; family Fabaceae; genus Neltuma; species Neltuma alba. The sequence goes on from NW_021632494.1 coordinate 83,249, forward strand.
ATCGACATGGAATATTGGAATTTAACACAAAGATGGGACCCACAAGTTCACCTTCAAGAGGAATATATTCATTCATATGGAAGAATATATTCATAGGCATCCCATAAAGATGCTTAAAATTCAAGCAAACAGCCTCCTTCTCTCACTAAACCGAACCCACTTTTGCTACGTAGTACGCTCTCTCTAGCTTTTTAAAACACAATTAAAAAGAAAAGTGAAATCCTCTTGCTTTGCTTGGTTAAATCACAATGGCATAATAATAATAATAGTAGTAGTAGAAGTAGTAGCTACGAGTCTTAAGAAGAATCCCCACTTAATTTATTTATTTTTTGCTCTATTTTTAATTATTTGTACCCCTCAATTATATGAATGGACATGTTACCAATTAAATTACGGGCTTATAATAATTAGCATTCGAATAATAAAAGAGGAATATGGAGGCCACAAACTAGGTATAGTCTTAATCACATAGATTTTGTCTGTTTCAGATCAGATTTATTGTCCACTTGGAACTCATTGATTGGTTCAAATTGTCTATTTATGGTGGGCTGGTCAAAAATTGGCTCATGTGATAGGACAAATCAGCTGCAAATTCTGAAGGGTTTTGCAATAAAATAAGAGATTATATATGAACTAGTAAGTTTAAGCATATTTTGTGTGCTACGAATTAACGCAATTAGTTTTTACACTTTCTGGAGAAAGGAATCTTCGTTTGATTGTCAAAGAAGAAAGCATTTATTCTCAGCTCAACTTGAGGCATTTCATTTATCACTTCTTTAATTTTTTGTCACAAATTAAAGGAGAAGTTTTTTTGCTTTAGTATTTTGTTGTCTTTTTGTTTTGTCTGGTAATCGTATAATTTTTAATAGACTAACTGAATTGACAATTTGTTGAAAATTTGTCTGGTAATCGTATAATTTTAAATAGACTAACTGAATCGACAATTTGTTGAAAATTCATTACTGAGTCTATTCATCTAAGTCATAAATTTGGCACAAATTAAACCAATCAAAATTCGATTTAAAAAAAAAAAACAATTCAAGGTTCCATTAATTTTGAATTTTTAAAAGAATATTTGTAATAAAACAGCATAGTTCATCCTATGCAAAATAAATTAACTCAGCCACCAGATTATTATATCATTAGATTTTATGTCATTTGTTTTTGGGGCTTGAAAATACAGTTTATTCTTCTATCTATATTTTGTGCTTCAATAAGCAATTATTAATTAGGTTTTGAGTGATATAAAGTTTTATGGAAGAAGAAGGTCCCCCACTGATGCCATGAAGTAATTTTACCAACCACATACCCTGAAGTTTTGGTTCCATTTTTCTTCTTTGTGCTTTCTCATCATGATGATAGGTAACACAATTTCATTTGGATCGCTCTTTATTTTGAAAATTAATATAAAAAGAAAAGAAAAGAAAGGAAAAGATACATATATTTGAACTCTTACATGTCTTGATTGTGAAGTATGAAAATCCAAATATTTGTTCAAATTTGAAAGTTCATATGGTGTCGATCGTTATGAACATGCAAAGATCAAAAGGGAAAGTTTCCATATTCATTCATAAAGATAGAACAACACGGAGAGAATATATATCATTACCTTTCTTTTCATATATTCATTTTTACTTTTAAATTAATTATACTCCTTTACGAATATAATGAATATTATACATAGATATTTCATCGACCTGGAAATAGAAATTTGTGTTAATTTAAAATAAACTGATTAAATTAATAGTGTTTGATGGGAAATAATAAACTGAAACCATAGTTTCAAATTACTTATCCAATCGGACCTAATTGAAAAGTTGATTAATCCTATATATGAAAGACCTATTTCACAAGGTTATCAATTTTTTTAAAATTAATCCTATTAAAGTCACACAAACAATAATTAAGCAGAAGAGGGAGTGAAGGAATCAAAGAAGATAATTATGATTTTTTTTTAAAAAAAACATATCATATTAACTTAACTAATTTAATCAACATTCTTAATTTGCTCAAATTATTAGTTCTTACATTAAAGACAGGAAAAGTATTTTAAATTGTTGTTATTAACAGAAAATAAATATTATCATCTAATTCAGTGAAATTATTTTGATCATATTTTAACCGAGGGAAACTTGTTTGTACTTTTATGATAGTACAAGAGAGACAAAGAGAGGGCGATTTCCCTCCAAGATTTTTGGGGCTAAAATTTTCCACAGTTAATGACCTTTACTTTGAAAAAATTATATTTCCAAAACTCGCATAATAATTTGGTGTCGATCGATGTTAATTCAGTACACGTAGTAATAGTCTCTTGATAATAATTTCACCACCTCGGGAAAAAAAAAAAGTTTCCCTATATATAGCAAAAACTCTTACATTATATATAAATATTTCAACGAAAATTTCGAGTTTTATTTGTTGCTTTATATTTGTCGAAGTGGGAGGGCCAAAATGCACTCACATTCATACTGATTACTTCTCGATATTTTCAAACTTACCCTTTTTTAGATGTAATTTTTCACCTCGAAAAATGCACTTCTCAACTATATTTTAATTAGATATAACTTTTCACCTCTAAACAAGAACAAAATTATACTGTGACAGATATTTTAAAGTGACCGCTGGAATAATTGATTGTTGATGACAAGCCAAATTAAAGCGCTCGATGTGGAGGGTATTTCAACAATCCAATAAATAAACAGATTATTCGGTCAAATATAAGAATGAAACTTTTCCGGCGAAGGAACCAAAAGCAAAATCGTTGAGTTATTTTATATATATTATTGGCTGTTTGATGGGCTCAGAATTATTATGCTAAAAAGGATGCCGTACTACGATATGACTCACCTATGCAGATCTCTTGAGGGGCTAGATGTGACTTACTTATTATGCATGACTTGTTTATGTGTACATCTTCATCATGACTATTAATTACATTTTACATACACATACATATAAATAAATATCCATGTAAGAAATTCTTTTGACTATATATCCACTTTTTTAACCAAAAATACATCAAATTAATTATAAAAATTAAAGAAGAACTAGTAATTATTTTTGTCATTTTATAACTCTTTTATTAAGTTCTACCAAATATATTTCAATTTGCAGCATATTCTAAAGACATACAAATCCTCTAGTTATACTTGGTTGTACATATATGTATATACACCCATACACATCTCCCTCTAGTGAGTATGTGTGTCCCTCTATGCCTACATGCAAAATTATATTTGAATTTAAAATACATGTATCTTTATGTGAAAATCCCTCCGTTTCAATTTATAAAATATTTTGTGAATAAATTGTGAAGAAGATTAATCTTATTAGGTACAATTAAAAGCCTTAACTTTTTTACAATTTTAACCTTTAAAAATATTTTTTTTATTTAATACTAACTCTTAGCTGACGAGGGATTTTCTTTTTTAATAAGATCATTAATAAATCATTGTTTCTCTAAAACATCTTACATTATGATGAAACACAAAAATACTCTGGAAAAACGTCTCTTATAAATGGAGATGGAGGGAGTAATTAACTATGCATAACACATGCTTAATTTAATAATCAAAACCAGATTGCAGGGAGAGGAGAGAGACACACACAGAGAGATTATCAGAGAGAGAGAGAGGGAGGGAGGGAGGGAGGGGGAATCTTTTGGCAAAGGAAGGGTCTTCATGTTAGAATAATATAATGAAGAAGGAAGCTTTATTTATGTATAGTAATAATAATTATAATATATATTAATATGTTATGATTTTATTTTTAATGTAAAATACTGATTAACTGGTCACCCCTAGCCATATGCTCTTTTATAGTTGAGGAGGGCAAACTAGAGGCATTTCAGATATCATATATCTCCACCACACACACACCTCTCTGCTCTTCAAATTAAAACGCACCCTATTCTTCCCCCTATTTGCATCGCATTTGTTCTTCTTGAATCTCTGCGTATTCTGATCTCCTCTCTCACTCACAGATCAGAGAGAGTCTCTCAGAAAAAGAGAGAGAGAGAAGAGAGAGAGAGAGATGGAAAGAATGTTCCCTCCAAAGAAGCCCTCGACTATGAATTCCCATGACAGACCCATGTGTATTCAAGGCGACTCTGGCCTCGTCCTCACCACCGACCCTAAGCCTCGCCTTCGTTGGACCGTCGAACTCCATGAACGCTTCGTCGACGCCGTCACCCAGCTCGGCGGCCCTGATAGTACGTACTTAATTACCACCTTAACTTCCCGCTCTCTATATATATGTGTATATATAACGTTATTAAATCAGCCGAAAAGCTTATTGATAGATTAACTAGACTAGTTCTTGGTTCTTAATTAATTCCTGTTCTGCGTGAAATTTTGCAGAGGCCACCCCAAAACCATTATGAGGGTTATGGGTGTGAAGGGGCTTACGCTTTACCATCTCAAGAGCCACCTTCAGGTATGAACGAACACGTAATTAATTAATACTAATTGTTGATTGCTTTTTGCTTTTGAGTTTTGTTTATGTTTGGTTATGAGGACGCTTTTGATTTGGGACAGTTACTGCATGTTTTTCTGGGTGGTTTGATCTCGAGCTTGCTTTTTTTTTTTTTTTTGCCCCCTTCTTTCGCTTTAATTTTGATGTTCTTTTTGTATCGTGTTGGTTTGTGTTTCGCAGAAATTTAGGCTTGGGAAGCAACCCCACAAGAATTCAATGATCATTCCATTAAGGATAGTATGAGAGGTGACACTTCTTTTTCTAGGGTTCCTCAGTCTCATTGTTTTTTTTTTTTTCACCTTCTTTTTTGATCTTTTTATATCTTTACACTTCATGATAGTTTTTCCCTTTTAAATTTTTATTCACTTAAGCTTTTATATTACTCTGTGCAGCTTCGGCTTTAGAGCTTCAACGAAACACTGCTTCCCCATCGGCCATGATTGGTCGCAACATGAATGAGTATGCTCCCCAGTTCTATTTTCTTCATTAATTTTAAAGCATTTAACAGGTTAATATGTTTCAAAAGATTTTTATTTTCACTCTTTTTTTTCTATTTTTTTATTTTAAGAAAAAAATCCTGAGTTTTTTTTTAATTCCTTTTCCGGGGTTTTGGGGGGATTATGTGATTTTCTTTGTGCATGGAATGTGTTCGTGTGACACTGTATGAACAGTAACTCACGCATGGTTGATGCGATCAGGATGCAAATGGAGGTGCAGAGGAGACTGCATGAACAGCTTGAGGTAAGAGAAAAGGAAAAATAAATAATATATTTTCTTTTTATCATAAAAAATAATTTACTTACTTTAAAAAAAAGCCACTAGCTTGAATTTCTGTCCCAGAAAAAGGACAATTCTTCAATTCTCTTCACATGTTTGGAATAAAATTTGATTCTCTTTCAGCTCAGCAAAAGGATCAAAATGAATAAAAAGAATTAGAATTAAATTATATATAATCCTCCTTTCATCCCTGAATATAATTGTCAATACTGGACTGAAAAACTTGTTTGTGTCTAAATAATTTTTTGTTATTTTCAAATCTGCCCCTAATTTAATACTCTTTCGTGATAGTAAAACAATTTATTAAGGGTCGAGGGAAATCATTAAATAGGAGTTTTTTTCGAAAAAAGATTTAAAACAACATACGTTGAGCTATGTATTATATATAAAAAGTGATAGAAGCTAAAAATATTATGTATTATATTTAGGGACAAAAGGAGGATTATGTTTTAAGACAACTCAAAATGATTAGCAGTAATTCTTGATTGAAATTTTCTATCCTCATGCCATTTAAAAGAGAGAATGAAATCAAACAATATAATTATGTATATAATTTTTTTTTATTTACATGGTTCCTATTTTTACTTTTCTTTCCATCTTTCTGCAAATATATTTCATGCAATCTCTTTTTGACCACAAAGAATCTAGATTCAATCATTTTCAAAAATTAAAATATATATGGTCAATTATTTGTTTCTTTAAACCTCCCAACACCTCCTACAAATTCATATGGCAGGTCCAAAAACATCTTCAGCTAAGAATTGAAGCTCAAGGAAAGTACATGCAGAGCATATTGGAGAAGGCTTATCAAACACTTGCAGGTGAAAACATGGCTGCCACCAATAACTTAAAGGGAAATATCATCATTGGAGCAGCTCAAGCCATGCCTGAAATAGGGGCTGGAGGAGTCAGAAAAGATTTTAGTTCAACTCTTAATTTTCCCTTTCAAGAACTCAACATCTATGGTGGCGGTAGCGTTGGTAGTGACCAACTTGATCATCATCTTCACCATATGGAGAGGCCACAGCTCGAGGGGTTGATGATACCAAATAACAATAACAATAACAACAATGAAAATTTGAGTCTGGGCAAGAAGAGGCCAAATCCTTATAACAGTACTGCTACAGGGAAGAGTCCTTTGATTTGGAATGATGATCTTCGGCTTCATCAAGATTTAGGGACTGCTTCATCATGCCTCGGAGGACCTCAAGATGATCCTTTCAAAGGTTTTGATCAACAACTTCATATCGCACCACCATCGTTGGATCATAGAGCAGGTGAAATGGATCCTACCATGTCAGAAATTTATGACACAAAGCCTGTGCTACAAGGAGAAGCTGTGTGTGATAAGTTTTCAGAGGCTTCAGTGAAGCTTGAAAGGCCATCGCCAAAAAGGACAGCAACCACCACTCCTCTTCAAGGAGAAAGGATGAGTCCCATGATTAATAGTGGTACTATGGCACAAGGAAGAAGCTCACCATTTGGGTGAATTAACCAAGTTTCAAATCATTATTTCTTGTATAATTGACTTGTTATGAACACAAGATCTCGGCTTTTGAACTAGATGTTGAAATTAATACTTACTATCTGATTTAGGGTTATTTCCTGGGACTAATAATATTATATTATGGCATAATATATATGCCTTTGCATCGCAAACAAAAAGTCGTCATCATCATATTTTGATATAATTGTGTATTTATACCTTAATGTTTTGAGGATTGGCTGTGCATGTATCCTAGAGATTTGATTCGCTAATTTTTTTTTGTCATGAACTTATAATAATTTAATTAGTTATTTGACACGCTAAGTTAACACATGCATATGTTATGAAATGGATGAGCAAATGTAGAAGCAGACAAACTTGTTTTCTTTATATGGCATATTGATGGCTTTCTCTTATAGCTTTCTTTGGACCCACTTTTGAAACATTCCCTGCGTCATCATAAGCAGTGTGTAACAGATTTTTCATTTTCCTGGAGAACTAGAATCATATATTTGTAGGAGAGAAAGGCAATAAGAGTCAAGAGTAGAAGGAGATCAAGAGAGACAATTCAATCAAAAAGAGAAGATAATTACGCTGGATTTTGGTTTATTAGTGGAACAAAAAGTACTCTTATCTATTTCCTGCAAATTAGGCACGTTCTTTATGAAATCTTTCATCTCAAAATGAGTTTGCCTGACCTGGAAAATGAATTAATTTTAATATCCACAATATATATATCAGTGAATCTGAACATTATGAAAATGTAATATGAGAATTTTATAGAGAAAATAGAAAAAGCAAAGAAAGAAATAAGTTAATGATATGTTTGTTGATCTGCTTTCCTATGATGTCCACTTGGATTTCCGCCCGGTGAATTGATGATAATGCACCACTTAGTAACTTTCATAACAGTTAATGAGTTGATTATTAGTTTAGTTAGTTGGTCGAGTTAGTTAGTTACCCAATGATTGCAGACAAATCTTCGGGAAAACAAATAAAAAGAAAAGGGGAAAAAAACCATGATGATGACGATGAAGATGATGTTGCAGATGATTTCTTTTTCTTTTCTTTATCAAATTATAAAGACATATAGATCAGGGCCTCCAAGTGTGTACTCTTGGGGAAAGACAGACCAGTGAAGAAGGATAAAAGATGATATCAGAGTGTGTGTGTGTGTGTGTGTGAGAGAGAGAGAGAGAGAGAGAGACGAATCAAATTTGAAATGTTTAAAATGATTATTGCATTGTTCTTTTTAGTGATGATGAAGAAGGAACAGTGAGAGAGACCATCCTTTTTCCTTTGAAGGATCCTAAGAAGTGAGCCATGCTTTGAAGCCGACACGACATATCCGTCTTTCACTCCCTTCTCTCCTCAATATTCACAGATTTAATTACTCAGCAGCATTATTATTCTTACTTACTTTCTATAGCCATGATGATTAATTTCCATTCTAACGATGTAAGAAAAGTACCAACACAGGCCAAGATTAATTTTCACACTCGTACAATAGATAAGTTTAAGGTTTTAGCATAAAGTTCACCCATATGAAAGTTGTGTACATATCATCAAGAGATAGATAGAGGTATAAAAAGATTGTAAGTACTTTTGCATGAAAACGAAAGAAATTTAAAAATAAATAAATATAAATAAAAGACGAGAGACAATTCTTTATGGTATTAGTACTTTAGATATATTGTAGTAATCTTTGGATACATCAGCTTCGTAGATTTAGATTTAGATTTATGAAGACCCTACACGTAGCTAGCCCTGCCTTGTGCTTTATATACATATATTATAAATGAAGATGAACAAACACATGCAGAGGGCAAGATCGCTTTCTTTCTCCAGGTTTTCTTTTCTCTGTGGTGAATATATGTGAGATTTCATCGTGAAGCTTCTCTCTCTTTGCTAAAAGAAGGGCGGTACCCCAACTTTATTGGTTGCAGAGAAATTTTTAGGGCTCTGCAAGTTGGCAAGAAAGCTCTCAGAGAGAGAGAGAGAGAAGGAAAAGGGAAGTACAAAAAAGAAAGTTTAAAGGAGGGAGAGGGAAGAATACAACGCACTGCTATTCTGTATGTGCTTTGAAGATATCGAGGAAGCTTCTATCTCTCTGTGCACAAAGTGAATAGTCTCTCACATTTAAAGCTGAACGATGATGATGCCTCCATCTCCAAATATTGCCTCTATGCCACCCACCACCTTTTGTTTCATTTATATATATATATATATATCGATTTTGTTTGAACTAAATATATAATCATTTAGACTTTCTAAAAATCATCATATATATATATATATTTCTATGCTTCTGTTCTGTCTGTGAATGTGATCCCAGTACCACATTTTAACCTAATATTGTCATGCATGTTCGTGGACCGAGCATGCAATATAGTAATAATAAATTACTTTCAGATTACGTATTGCATCATCATCAATAAACGTCATCACTTCTTTCTTAATGTGATGCTGGTTGTTCAGATTGTTCCATGTCCATTTTTCTACTGAGCACTTTTAACTGATTTACTCAGTTTCTTAGTCGTGTGATTCTAATTTCTCTACCGTGCGTGGGTAATTGATTCCCTATCACTAATGACTAATATAACGATTTTTTGGAACATATTATTAAGGTTTTAAGTAGCAGTAGTCTATCGATCCCCAGTATGAGAGCCTTGCCAATTGACACTTTCCATAAAAAAGAATGAAAGTTCAGATATTCCGAAGAAAATGCAAAATAGTGGGAGCCCCATATTGATAAGGACTTGATATAAATAGAGAAACAGAGATTGTGGCTAAGTTAGTAAAAGAAGGGAAGGACCTTTGTGTGAAGTGACTTGTGATTAACTATCTCATCAATCACAGCTTCGAAGAAGATGAAGAAGAAGAAGAGTAGTACAGAAGCTTCTTTTGTGCCCACTTTCCTTTTCCTTTCCCTTTCCCTTTGGCTCTCTCACTCACTCGATCATCTCCTTGATTTCAGTTTTTCTCGTCATAAACACCCAAAAAAAAAATGTCCTTTTTTTTCTGCTCTTTCATTCTGTGCACAAGCTAACTAAATTAACACAGAAGAACAAGTCACGCAATTGATTTTTTTTTTGGAAATAAAAATGATATGTAACATTCAATCACTTAAATTTTGATTCTCTTAACATCTTTTTATAGGAAGTTGTGTTCTTTGGCAACGTAGTGCATGTGCTTCCTTTATAACAATTTGTTTTGGATTTACTCTGTCTTTAGAAATACTTCCAAGTTGTTGGCCAATACGAGGAGTCCAACATTATTTATTAAAATAAAAGCGATATGTTGGTTTTTGATTGGTTATTATATATACATTTATGATTTGGGGCAAAAGCAAAAGCAAAAGCGACAATAAACCGCTTTTGATTGAGAAGGACTATTGAAGGTTTGCCTTCATTATCTGATAAACCTTTCGTCTTTATTATTTTTTATTTTTATTTTATTTTCTTTTTGTAAGGATCTTCTTTCGGTCAAGTTAGTTGGCTTTTCATTTTTCTTTTGATTTTCATTAAAATATCCTTAGTTAACTTCAATATAAAAATTTTATCTAAACTAAAAAAAATAAAGGAAGGAAATTCCGGTCAAAATATTCAAAACTTTGACTGAACAGAATACATTTTAAAAATTTTTTGAAAAAAAATTTGATAAATTTAATAAAATATATAAAATCTACTACCAAAAAGAGGTGTTCGTAATTTCGCATAGAATTGAACAAATTCTCTTTTGTAAATTTTCATAATTTTTGCATCAAGTACACGAAGCCCAACAAGAATGAGCTTTCAAAAAAAAAAAGGATTACGACATGGATAGTCATGGGCCGTTTCTTCTGTTTCAACCTTGGCCCAATTTACTTGCGGCCCATTACGCCGCGCGGCGGCGCCCTGCCCCCACGCGACACAGAATTATTAGTAATTTTTTACATTATTTGACTATTTATTAAGTTTTTTATGAAATAATATCAATGAATTAATTATCAATTAACCCAATATATATCTGGGGCCACTGGGCTTGGCTCAGTCTCGGCCATGAAACAATTCAATACTTGATGCATGTTTTGATTTATTATAATTATAGGAAAAGTATAATTCAGTCCTTGCACTTTCTAGGAAAAATCTTTAAAAAAATATCTCTCGACTTTCAGAATTCTATATTAATCTTATTACTACACTTAGCAATTGATTACATTTGAAAAGCAAATGACAACAATTCCTAGCTAGAGATTTTGAAATTCAAGAGTTTTTTTTTTTTGGAATTTTTCCTGCTTTCTATTTCTATTTGTTATTGATTCAGTTCCTAAATTTGGACTTGGAACAACTCATTCTATACAATTGACAGAGTTAATAAATTATAGGGCCTCAATAATTTTGAGTCAAAAAACTATAAGAACGAAATTGTTCTTAGTCAAAATTTTGGAGACTGAATTAAAATTGGAAAAAAAGTTCAAGAACCAAGATTATATTACTGAATTTCTGATGCGTGCATGGCAGAGCATTAAACATAATGTTAGTGTTTAACGCTTATGGATAAAATGACTCGCCATATATATATATATATAT
>NW_021632495.1:0-45366 GCF_004799145.2 Neltuma alba
TATATTTACCTATTGCCAGACTCACTTAAGCAAAACAGTTGAAGATTTTGAACTGGGACATTTGCATTTTAAAACCATTAGGGAAATCATGAGAAAACCAAGTATTCATAATTGTCAATTTCCCCAAAATCTATTTCTTACTAACCCTTGATATGTAAAGTCAAGATCCAATAAGAAATTGTAGTTTTGAAACAGCAGAGGTAAATCAGGGGTTTAAAACCTCCTCTATGAGCTCAGGTTGTGACCTGAGAATAATGAGGTCATGACTTGAACAGACAGAGGGAACTTCGAATTCAGAAAGGTTCGAGGTCACGACCTGAAAACAATAAGGTCACGACCTGAACCCAAAAAGTTCAGAAAACGCAGCACGAACCAGTTTGCTCAAAACCAAATCTTTTTAGAAAATACAGTCCTAAGCAGTCTAAAAATCATTTAAACAATATTTTCAATGTCCAGCAATACTCCACTCAACCAAAATCAAAGCCCTAACAAAAACAACACTATCTATCCATAAAAACACATAAAACTAAACAAAAAGAACAGAAAAACTGAAAAAAAAAAGGAAGATTAAACAGACCTTGAGAGAGTAGAAGGATAGAAGACTGAATGCAAGGTGGGGATAGGATTGTTCATGAACTGCAGGAGGTGGATTTCATAGTGGAGGCACTCAGAAGTTGCAAAAACAGAAGAATAGAACAACAAAACAATTAGAGAAGGAGCAAACCATTACAAAGGGCTGAGTGGTTGCGACTTTGGAGGGAATTTGAAAAGTTGTGACTGTTAAAGAATCCAAGATGGGGGTCACAACTTCAAGAAAGGAGCAGTCGTGGGAGGAAAGAGTTGAATGTGGGGGAAAGAACGTGGGAAATAAACTGAAGGGAGGGTTAAGTAGTTTTACAAAAGAAGGCCTAGGGTTTTTAAGTTTAGAATGAATGGAACTTGAATTTAGGGTAGGTTCAAGGGCAAAATAGTAACTAGGGTGGAAATAAGTGGGGGTAAAGAGTTGAACATGAAGAAAAACGCTGACTTTCATGTCAGGTCGTGACTTGATGTAATTGAGGTCGCAACTTAACCAGATAAAGGGGCTTTTAGGGTTTCAAAAAAGGCTCCAAGTCACGACCCAAAACAACCTAAGTTGCGACCTAAACTCACAGAGAGCCTCTACCCATTGTCTTCCCTAAGTCACGACCATACATAGTTAAGTCGTGACTTGAACACACAAAGAACTCCTAACTCAAACTAACCTCCCAGGTCGCGACCTAAAACAGCGAGGTCGCGACTTGGATGCACAGAGAGGCTTTGATACTCTAGACCCTAAAAAACTTCAAACCTAAGTCCCTAAACCAAAATCACTTACCAAGTTGCCTACCATAACATCCCAACTCAGCAATCTATCATCAAATTCTTAACAATCAAAACAAAACTCCAAAAACAAGTGATGGAAGATTGGGAAAAACTTTCAAAAGTTTGAATTTTTTAATTCAAAATTTTGGCAAATTTTAGCAAGAACTACCCATGACAAGGCACAACCCAAAAACCAAAACACAAAACCACTTTTAAGAACTCCCTCCCCCACGCACTCAAAGCAATGTCCACATTACGGCACACAGTCACACCAAAGCACAAAGCCAAAACACAAAACAATGAAGGTGGAAGTTGTGAAGTTTAGTTCAAGACTGAAGCACATCACGTCACCCTTCTAGAGAGAGGAAAAGAGCTAAGCAAAAAGGTGGGTAAACTCAAGAATGCGAAGAAGTGTGTGGTTGTGATAGAATAGAAGAACAATTACAATCATATTAAACACAGCTAAGGGAGATTATTGAAAACAAACATGGAACAAACTGAATTTAAAACTACTTCTACTAAGGACATCCCTTTCACAGTCTCTAAAATTCACAACAAGATAATTTAAGCACAAGTAAATTCATGTGAATAGTAGAAGTAGAGGAAAGGATGAACTGGCCTTAAGAAGGTTCGTATTTCTTCAAGTTCTTGAATTTGAAGGAGTCAGTTTAGGCTAGCTTCCTCCAAATCGACGTTACAGCTCTTAGCAGCCAATATGATCGATGCTCCAGCTCCACCGGAATGTGGCAGGACTTACCATAGATGATCCGATACAGAGACATAACAACTGGGGTCTTGTGGGCAGTGCGGTAGGCCCAAAGTGCATCATCTAGTCATAAGCTTCAGTCTCTGTTAGAGGCTTGACAATCCATTCCAAGATGCATTTGATCTCTCGATTTGATACTTCAGCCAGACCATTGTTTGAGGATGATAAAGGGTGGACACTCTGTGGGAAACCCCATATTTTGCCAACAAGTTATTGAGCAACTTGTTGCAGAAGTAGGTTCCCTGATCACTAATTAGCACTTTAGGTACCCCAAATCTACTGAAGATAGTAGACTTCAGAAATTTGGAAAACATAGGTACATCATCTTTACGTGTGGGGATGGCTTCTACCTACCTAGAGAGGTAATCTACAGCTAGGAGAATGTAGGTGTAACCGTGGGAAGGTGGAAAGGGGCCCATAAAATATATCCCCCAAGCGTCAAAGATCTCAAAGAACAAAATAGGTTGCTGTGGCATTTCGTTCCTTCTACTAACCCCCCCAACCATTGGCATTTATCACACGCCTTACAAAAAGTGAATGCATCTCTAAATAAGGTAGGCCAGTAAAATCCTACATCTAAAACCTTCTTAGCTGTTTTTCTACCACTGAAGTGCCCTCCAAACAAAGTATCATGCCAAGCCTCCAGAATGGCTCGAGCTTCTACTTCTACAATGCACCGTCTAATCACTTGGTCAGAACATAACCTCCATAGGTACGGTGGATCCCAAATATAATAGGAAGCTTCGCTCCTAAGCTTTTGAGCCTAAAAGGTGGTCAAGTGAGAAGGGATTAGACCAGTAGTAATATAGTTAACTAAGTGAACAAACCATGGTTGAGAAGTAGACAATGCACATAGAGATTGGTCAGGGAATGAGTCACAAATAATATCAAAATCGAGTACTCCCTTTGTTTCTAAAGGTAGTCTACTCAGGTGGTCTGCCACATGGTTGACATTTCCAGCTCTATCTTTCACTTCCACATCAAATTCTTGAAGCAATAACATCTACCTCAAGAGCCTCAGCTTTGATTGAGGTTTATGGAAGAGGTATTTCTCTTCTGCGTGATCTATAAACACAACCACTTTGAAATTTATTAGATATGGTCTAAACTTATCAAGTGCAAAAACAATTGCAAACAATTCCTTTTCAATAGTGGTATAGTTTTTCTGAGCTGCATCTAGAGTTTTAGAGGCATAAGCAATCACTTTCAAAACAGAATTCTCCCTTTGACCCAACATTGTCCCCACACTCAAGTTTGAAGTATCACAAGAAATTTCGAAAGGCAAATCCCAGTTGGGAGAGGTCAAAATAGGAGAAGTAACTAACCTATTCCTTAATTCATCAAAAGCAAGCTCACATGCATGGTCAAATTGAAAATCAACATCTTTTTGCAGCAATTTGGAAAGAGGTAAAGCGATTTTACTAAAATCCTTGATGAACCTTCTATAGAATCCCACATGTCCTAAAAAGGACCTCAACTCTTTCAAGTCGGTAGGGTAGGGCAAAGAAGATATCACCTCTACCTTGGCTTTATCTACCTCAATTCCTTTTTCAGAAATTAAATGTCCTAGCACGATGCCTTGGTTAACCATAAAATGGTATTTTTCATAATTCAAAACCAACTTTTTCTTAATGCATCGTGCTAAGATTTGGTCAAGGCTTTTCAAGCAATCTTCAAAAGAATTCCCATACACAGTAAAATCATCTATGAACACATCCATGTATTTTTCAATAAATTCAGCAAAATGGATAGCATACAGCGTTGGAATGTGCCAGGAGCATTGCAAAGACCAAAATGCATTCTTTTGTAAGCATAGGTTCTAAAGGGACAAGTGAAGGTGGCCTTGTCTTGGTTTCTAGGGTCTATAGGAATTTGGAAATATCCAGAGTATCCATATAGGAAACAGTAATGACTCTTCCCCGCTAACCGTTTAAGCATTTGATCAATAAAAGGTAAGGGAAAATGGTCTTTCCTAGTAGCATCATTCAACTTCCTATAATCAATACAAACTCTTCATGAGTTTTGTACCCTAGTTGGGATGAGTTCATTGTTCTCATTTTGAACTACTGTGATTCCACTCTTCTTTGGCATAACTTGTACCAGTGACACCCATTCGCTATCAGAAATAGTGTATATGATTCCAGCTCTCAGAAGTTTGTCTATTTCTTTCCTAACCACATCAGAAATTAGAGGATTTAATCTCCTCTGGTCTTGTTTAATTGGCTTGGAATCTTCAGTCAATAAAATTCTATGGGTACACATAGTGGATTCTATTCCCTTAATGTCAGCTAATTGTCAACCCAAAGCCTCCCTATTTCTTCTAAGGACTCCCATTAAACTAGTTTCTTCATATTCAATTAAAGAACTAGAGATAATGACAGGCAATTTATTCTCAGGCTCAAGATAAGCATATTTTGAGGTTGGGGGGTAAATCCTTCAGTTCTAAAGTTAGGGGTTGAACAACAGAGGGAATTAGAGTAGAAATATCAGTAAAGTTAGAGAAACTCCCCTTTTGAGACCCTTGTGAAATGCACTCACCAGCTTCACTTGGATCTACTATGCTTGCTTCAATCTTATCAGATGTTGTACCAAGCTCAAGTTGGTTTACAGCAGCAACAACCTTAGGTTGGGTTGCCTCCATACCTACATCATTGTTAGAAATTAGATCATTCAGAAATTGTAAGGTATGGGGTGTAATCTTGGAATGTGTATAAGTAGCAATTAAGTCAGAGAGGGTTGGCCCTTCAACCAAAGTAATAAAGACATGAGGTGGTGAAGCAATTGAAGTCTGAAGTTTAGGGGGTGACACAGGGGACTCAGGTCGCGACTTCATATCCCCAGGTCGTGGCCTAATTTCATAGAGGCCACCCTCTCAGATTGTTTTGGTTGAAGTCGCGACTTGATGACCTTCACGTCGCGACTTAAATTCACAGAGGCTACCTTTGTCACAGTCCTGGTCTGGGGTCGCGACTTGATAATCCTTAGGTCGTGACCTCATGTCACAGAGGCTCATATCCTTGGATTTTACTCTACTCTCAGCACTCACCATTTTTTGAAAATCTGCATCATTAATTAACAAACTCCTTCCAAGGCCAATCTCAGTTGTAAATGTAGAAATGAAATCAAAATTTGATGGAAAAGAAAAGTCTTGAGAAATAGAAAGCATGCTATCAATTTCTAGAGAATTAATGCATGGCACCTCATCTCCGCAAGGACTGGAAAATGAATAAACAGAAGAGAGGGAATTGAAATATGTATCATATATACTCAAAGATGAGTCAAGCTCATAAGATTCATGTGATGATGCAGTAGAAGAATCAATCAATTTAGGTGAACTCATGTCATAACTATCATGCATATACAGCTCATGCTCATCCCTAGCTTGCTCAACAGCTAAATCAATGGCATTTAAACCCATAAATGCAGAATTATCAAAAGAATAACGCATGGCTTCATTGTTAATTAATGATGCAGATTTGCATGATAGTTACAATATGGTCCCCTACCTCCATTGTTATACAGTTGTGGTTCATGCTTATGATAGTCTTAGAGGTTTGTAGGAAAGGTCTTCTCAAAATCAAAGTACTCTCATTTGCAAGGTCATTCGATATATCTAAAACATAGAAATCAGTAGGGAATACTAGGTCCTTAACCTGAACTAAAATGTCCTCGATTATGCCCTTTAATCCCTAATGCCAAATAAACTGACCAAGGCATGACATTTATAGCAGCTTCTAAATCTAATAACGGTCCCTTGATGTTAACCTTTCCTATGGTATAGGGGATTGTGTAAGATCCAGGATCTTGACACTTAACAAGTAGTTCGGCTTTGAATAAGGATGACACATTAGCACTCACTTGAATTCTCTCAAGGGGCCTAAACCTTTGCTTGTCATTACACAGTTCCTTTAGTAATTTAAAGTATTTAGGATTCCCTCTTAAGAACTGAACTATTGGCACATTAATTTCCAGCTTGTTAAACAATGAGTAAGCATCAATAGCCAATTCAGCATTAAACTTTTTCTTACCAGAGAAATAGGCTTTAGGAAAAGGAAGGTTTTTAGCATATACCTCCTTACCTACTGGCTTAGAGGCTTCTTGGTTGTTGATCTCTAGCTTGTCCTCCTTTTGCTTGCCTTTGTGAGTCAAGCTCTCTACAGTGTTCTCATCTTCTGGCATAGCTTCTTGAGATGCTTCTTCTTGTGCTTGAGTTGATTTCTCTTCTGGTTCAGTGTGTGCTCTTGCCTTCATCATGAGCTCTTCTTCTTTGGAGCTCTCAGACTTGCCAAGCCTCATCGGGGAAGGTAGGGGACTCTCTACCCCTTATGCAGAATCATCTTTGTCTACCTTTTCACTTTAAAAGTGAACCTTTTTACCGCTCCTTAGAGTTATGGCATTAAGGCCCTTTGGATTGATCACTGTATTAGAGGGAATGTCGCCTCCATTTTTAGCTTGTATGTCATTGACCGCATTAGACAGTTGGGTCAAATGACTGGTGAT
The DNA here is from genome assembly GCF_004799145.2 of Neltuma alba. NCBI lineage: Eukaryota > Viridiplantae > Streptophyta > Magnoliopsida > Fabales > Fabaceae > Neltuma > Neltuma alba. The sequence goes on from NW_021632495.1 coordinate 6,611, forward strand.
ATCAGTGTTCTTTAAAGTGAACTCCCCCAGTTTCTTATGAACATCTGAGTTATCTTTTTGCATCCCTTGCAATATGGTGGTTATGGAGACAAACTTGTCATCACTTTCCTTTATTCGTCCCTCTATGTTTGTCATCTGAGCAGCCATGCTCTTTAAAAGTTAAGAAGTGTCATCTCCTCTTGGCGATGGTTGGGATACCATAGTCTGTTGTGGAGTTGTCACCACTACTCTTGAAGGATCTTCAAATGTGCTTGAGGAGGCCCCAAGATTGTGGAACTGATTGCCTTGGAACTAGGTTGCTCTATTTGCTCCCCCACCCTATTTGAAGTTTGGATGGTCTCTCCAACCGGGGTTGTAGGTGTTTAAGTAGGGGATCCTTTTTCTGATATTGTCCCTCTCTTCCTTGGTACATGGAATTCACTTCTTCAACTGGCCCAAGGCAATTTGAGGTAGTATGCATCGATGAATGACAAGCTTCACAACTTGTAGCTACTAGGGCAAGAGAATGAGTTTTGTTAGAGCGAAGGCTTTCAACCGTATTTGCAAGTTTAGACATGTCTTGGGCTAGCTTTACCAATAGGGGGTCTCTTTCAGATTTGGGGTCTCATTTTCCACAGACCCATTTGCAGCGGCATCCAAAACTTGTGCATCATATGTTGACAACCCATTGAAGAAATATTGTACCAAGTGCTCCTTAAGAATCTGATAGTTGGGGCACCGGGTAAGCATCTCTTGAAATCTGCTCCAAAATTCAAAGAACGTATCAAATTACTCTTGCTTAGCTGCTGAAATTTCCTTACAGGTGACTGAAATCTTTATGGAGGGGAAGTATTTATCCAAGAATGCTTTCTTCAAACTAGTCCATGACTCATAGGCATTGTCGACATAGAGTGGCAAGTTCATGTACCATTCTTTAGCTTTGCCTTCTAAAGATAAGTGAAAGACCTTCCACATGACGTCATCAATACTGGCTCCTACTGGCTTCATGGACAAGCACTACATATAAAGAGTCTGGAGCTGCAAGTATGGGTTTTCTCCTGCAAGACCATAGAACTTAGGCAATGAGTGAATCAATTGACCTTTAATTTCAAAATCTGCATTGAAAGTAGGAAAAGCACCAGGCATAGGTTCAAAGTTCCCATCAGATTGAGTTAGTTCCTTAATGGTTCTACCCCTAGGTTGTTCATTAATCCTATTCTGGCCATTATTTTCTCCTTGCCCCTCATTACTACCATTATTAGGTCTATTATGGTTACCATTCCCATTCCCACCATTTAGATCATGAGGAGGCACTTCAGCTATAATTTCTTCTTCTACTTCCTCACTCTCACTAGATGACTGGGGTAGATCTCGTAAAATAAGCGGGCTATGAGATCTTATATGTCTACCTCTCCTGCCTCTACACGCTCTAGGCATGCACAATTACTCAAGAATTCAAGCACAGATAGAGTTCAAGAAAGAGGTAGGTTCAAAACTGTGTATTTACCAAGTGTGTAGTTCAAAATTAAGGCAAAATCAATGATTTCAAATAATGCTTAGTGAGTTTGAGGTGTATGAAGTGCTATACACTCTCAAAGTATGTGCAGAAAGAAAAGTTATGCAAAAGGAGTAAGTCTGGACACTCAGGAAAATTTTCAGTGAAAAACTAGATCAGGTCGTGACTTGGGTGATCCAGGTTGCGACTTAAATAGACTGAGAGCAATACTAGATAACTGAAGACTGAGGTCGTGACAAGCCACAAGTTAGGTCGCGACTTAATTATTTAGGTCGCGACTCCAAATATATGAGGTCATGATACAAAGTCACAAAGAGCTATTTTCTTAAAATCTTTGAAAAAAATCACAAGTACTTAAACCAGATGCTGAACAACTATACACAGAGTTCAAAATTTCAAGTAATTGGCTAAAACACTCAGGATCAAGCTAGAATAAAATGCAAAATGCTATGCAAGAATGCAAATGCAAATGTATAGAAAAACAAGATATTTGGTTCTATTTCTCAAAATTTTTGATGCTATGAAATGCAAAATTTGAGTTCAAAAACTAAAACTCTACAAGAATTGACTCAAATCACAATGGTGAGAAAAACCAATTACTAGGGAACCAAGTCAATGGCTCCTCGGCAACGATGCTATTGATTGAAGTGCCGGACTGTCGCCTTCCTTATTGTCAAGAAAGAGAGTTGCACCAGATAAAATGTAGTATAGGATATAACCAGTTGTTTTTCTTGAGGAGCTTGTTATTGAAAATCCTAGTCTAACTTGGTTTTCAAAAACATCGTAAAAAGGGGGGTTTTAGTTGTTTTAAAAGTGGTGCAACAAATGTAAAGTGTAGAAAGTTAACTATTTTTGGTATTTAAAATGAATGAAGAAATGTTTTAGATTAAAAGGGAATTATGGTTAAATAGTCTCTTAATATTAAAAACTCAGCTATCACTACTCTTTAGAATGATTGGGAGTTTTGGAAAACCTCTAAGTCTGAAGAAAACCCTAAGTAATCACTTCGGTCCAATGTCTTAATTAATGAAAAATCACTTTAATCAAAGTTAATTAACATCTCTTAAGACACTACTAAAAACCACTTAGAGTATAGATGAATGAATGATGCAAATGTCCTCTGAATGTCAATCGACAAACATAGAATACCAAGCATGCAGATTAATCTCAATAATCACTAAAAATCAAACTAGACACAAGGATTCAAACTGAAATATTATATAGATTAATCAACATTAACATCATCCAACACAAATACAATAGAATAGTCTAAACACTAGATTTACAATCATAAACCAAGTTTGATACAAGTGCAAAAAGTTCCTAAATCAAGAAATATTCAACACAGCATTAAACAAAGGTTTAAACTATGGAAAGAAACCTCCCCGATTAGATCATTGAGCTCAAGCTTCGTTCTCCATCACTAAGAGGCTAAGGGGTTTAGTCTCTCATGCCTTCAAATCGATTGCAATCACTCCAGGAATGAACAGCCATGATTGAAGCTAAAAATAAAGTTGAAAAAATGGATAAGAAGGGTGTTGGAATAGTTTGATCGGGCCCAAAATTTCAGAAAATGATGAAGAGATGAAGAAAAATGGAAGTTTTGGGTGTAGGATCAATGGAAACTTGACAGGAAACGATAGTGGCTCAACCTTGTGCAAATCTGCAGAATGGAAGAGTGTCTTTTTGTGGTGGGTGCCCACCTTAGGTATAGAAGCTCAGAAATCTATTCCAAAACGCATAGCTTCACTTAACGCACTCAAGTCATGACCTTAGGAATGTAAGGTCACGACTCAGGGGGGTCAGGTCGTGACCTGATAGGTTCCATGTCGCGACCTCGGAAGACAGAGAGCTCTCGTCTTAACTTGGGTCCAAAACGTGTAATTTCACTAAGAGGCATCTAGGTCGCGACCTAAGGAGTCCATGTCACGACCTAGGGAGGCAGAACACTCCCAACTTTTGTGTTTTAGTCCTTGTAACATTTTGGCTCCATCCATGCTCTATCGTGATTCTTGGGTCCTTCTCTAATTGCCTGAAAGTCACAACAAAGATCTTTGTAAAGACCAACTGATTACAGATGAAGGCAATTAAAATTTAGAAGATAAAAAATGACCTTTTTTACCCCTTAAACAGCTAAATGCAATGCATGACTCAATGTAATCAAATGGATATAAATGCACGCATAATGAGGGTAAAACTATTGCAAAACATTAGAAAATACTTGAGAAAACCATATAAAGATTGGGTTCTATCAAATATGTTGTCCAATCTTCAAAATATTGAAGAGTGATTAGAAAAGGATAGAAGCCATGATTTAGAGCTAGGATTATGCTGCTTGGTTGATGTTTAGATTGATTTTTGGAAGAAACTCCAAGTTTCCTAATTATTGTAATAATTTCACCAAGCTTAATTCATAAGGTTAGAAGCTGTTTCAGTTTATTTTAATAATTTCAATGAGTTTGGAATGTGTTTTTATGTGGGAATATACCGAGAAAAAAATGTGTGAAAACATTGGAATAAAAAATGAACATTCTAACCCTAAATTACCTACTATTTGGCCAAGCTTATTATAATAAGGAGGAGTTTGATTTTGATAAAACCAAATTGATATTTGGATTCTACATGAAAAATTGTGCAGGAATGGCCCTTGAGACTTGTCAAAACAAAGATGGAAATTAAAGTCAAAGAAAAGAGGATTATAGAGTATCTTGATACCTAATGGTATTTTGTATGTTATGGTTGATAACATGGTATGTATTTATGCATCAATTGATAGGCATTAAGCAAGAGAACAAGAAGGAATCTAAAGAGATCAAAGAGGCTAAAAACTTTGAGTTAGAAAGAGGTAGTATGGAATTGACAATTTTAATGTTAACTTGCTTGGTTGTTACCTAAAATGATTCCTTGAATATATACCATGTTGTATTTGAAATTATTTGATGATGATGGCATGGTGGTTAGTTGCATTGTATGCCTTGGCAATATGCATTAATATGTTGATTTTAAATAGATTAGAATGATACTTGCATGGCATAGAAATAAATAAGTGTTTATGAACTTGTTGTAATATACCTTGCTTGTTTAGCATTATTATTGTAATTCCTTTGTTGTTAAGATTTCTATGAAATCTCACTCCTCTCTATGTTTAAATAACACCATTAGGACCTTCAAGTGGTATGGCCAAGGGCAAGGAGGTGATGGCTCAAAGAAGGAAAAGTATTATGGAATTATATTGAACTTTATGTATAAACTTTGTAATACTTGTGAATTACTATTTTGATGACCTTTAAGGGTTGCAAGTTACGAAGAATTACTTTTTATATGCTATGATATGTGGCTAAAGTATATTTGAATGGCTATGGTTTATTTTGGACAAGTTTTACATGAAAAGGATGAAAGTTGACCAAATTAAGGGTAAAGTTTGACCATGCAAATTTTCTAGCAAATGATGGATTTTAGATCTGAAACTTAACAGTCTAATAGATCATATTTTTAGCTTTAAAATGAATGGTATTTCATAAAATTTTGAGTTTTTACAAAGAGGTATGCCCTTCCAAAGTTGGGTATAAATTCTGAAAAATTAGAAAAATTATCACATGAATAGTACATCTTGACATTAAAACTGGACACACATGAGCTGGATTCATACCCTAAATGTATTTTTTCCTTAAAGAGCTCATTGCAAGCTTCAAGTAGGACTTAAAGTGATATCATTTTAAGTTTTCTAGAATTATTTATGATTTTTTAAAATTTAAAGGAATTAAGGTTACAATGAATAGTAACCCCAGAAATTAAGTTTAAAAATTCAAATTTCTCCAACCTAATGACTTGAGAAATGATTCCAAATATTTCCACTTGATGAAAAATTAGATAATAAGCTAAGTTGTGACAATTTTCATGCCATAGAAAGGGAGCATAACATCATGTCATTATCAACTCAACTATACACATTGCCAAGGCATAAATGCAAGGAATTAAATGCAAATCTTCACACATAACTCAACCACATCATGGGATAATATACATAACAAAAACAACCAATATAATTTAATATTAAAATTATAAGTTCTTGCTACCTCTTATCAAGTATAACACCTTGATCCTTTTAGCTTGTTCTTGAGCCTCCTCTTGCTCAAATTCAATGCCTATCAATCACATAACAATGGCATTCCACATTACTTAAACAATTCTATCAAACACTTAACTCAAAACCCTAACTCTTAATCCTTGATTTTAGGGTTTTTGCATAATCTTTTCTAACATAATTCTCTTAGGCTTTTCCTACATGATTTTTTTATGTAGACTCCATATTTGAACTTACTTTTATCAAAATCCAACTCCCTCCCATCAAACTACACGTGGCCGAGACACAGGGCTAGGATTCTAAAAACTTTATTTTCAATTTTAATACTTCCAAACACATTTTCACCACATAGCCCTACATGTTTTCACCATTTAAACTCATTAAAAGCATCAAATTAACAAGAATCAAACTTTAACCCTACCATTTTAGTTTGGTTGAATGGTGTACAAAATTGTCATAAGTTGGAATTCTTCCATAAATCAAGTTAAAATACTAATTTCTAACTATTTTCTATCCTCTAATCCATATACCATTCTTGAATCATTCATATCCCATTAGGTGACATTTTGGGAAGCATGGTTTTTCTAAAATTTAGGCATTTTCAACAATCCAAATTAATTCCAAATCAAGCACTAATCAAGGTAATTAAATCCTTAATGAATACTTTACTTACCTTGGATGATTGCTTAATGATAACTAGATCTTCTTTTTCTTTTTTTCTTCTTTCTTCTTTAAAGCTTTAAGGGCAAAATTCCCTCCCCAAGGTTTCCATTTTTTTTTTGAATAAATGAATTATAGGGGGTATTTATAGATAAATTTTTTGCTTGGATTTCCATTTTTACCTTTAAGAAAACCCTAAAATTCGATGATTTCTTGGATCATGATATAAACATTCATCTCAAGATCATGCCACATGTCCCTCCAAGTTGGCAAGTGTCCTCTTGCCCTGCCAAGTGTTCTTCTACCTATTGATCATGTGATCTAAAAGTAATGTTTTATTAAATAATTCCATTCTTCTAAGTTTACCCCTTAACAAATTGTATTATTCCATCCATGTCCTCTCCCTCCATTTTGGAAACAAACCATGCAGAAAAATTGGGAAAATTTTTGCTCTACCAAGCTTTTGGTTATTCCACTATATAATTTCCCAATATCGATTGAATTTTTCCTGGATCCTATCTAATCCAATACTTCTAAGAATTCATTTCTCTATGCCAATGACTTCTTTTTTATGATAAGAGGTTTTCCTATTTTTCTCAGATTAAATTTTGACTTGTAACTCCTTTTTAATTTTTCCTAAAATCAACCTTTTACCAACCTAATTTCACTTTAAATATTCCAAAGCTAACCTCTCCACTTTCAGAGGTTCAGAATAATTTTAAAATTTATAATAACCTCTCAAATAATTTTTCTCATTTTTGTGTGAATTAATGATGCCTCTAGATATTTAAAATAATTCACTTTAACCAAATTTTCTTAATTAGCTAAAAATATCAATCATTATGGAAAATTCTAAAATAAATTATTTTTACTCTATTTGCACCTTTTATCCCTCAAATACTATTCTAAACCATTTATTCTATTTTTCATGAAGTTTTGGAAATTTTTAGGAATTTTGGGCATAATTTTCACTTTTACCCTTCATTGACCAGAACTTTTCAAAATGATGGTCTGGTCCTTTCCTAGATTTCACTTTAAAAGTTGTTCCATCTCTGTTTCTACTACACTACCTAGCCCTTGGTCAGTCTTAAGTTGCTTACCTTCTTAGTGACATTTATCAGGATATGACAAGTGGAACATCCTTCCTTTAACCCCTCAGAGTATGCATTCAGAAACGTTACGGTTCAAGCGATTCATGAAACAAGCCCGTAGATTGAAAATTTGCAGTTGGTTCTTAGGTTACTATTCACTGGTTATATTCTAGATTTGTAGTCTAACTTTAAAAAATCATAATTAATTATAGAAAAATTGTATTGAGGTGATTCAAAATTCTATTTAAAGCTCTTTGAGTTCTCTATAGGGAAAAAATATATAATGGGACTCAACCCTTGCCAATTCATACAGTTTATTCATTAAAGTTTACTGTTCATTTGGTCAAAACTGTGTGTTCCAGTGTCTCTGTCCTAACTTTGATCAAGCATAACTCTTAGTGCACACATCCATTTTAAGTGATCTGCTACTTGTTTTAAAGCTTAGGATATGTACTTTAACCATATCAAATTTTAAAGGCAGAATCAATCATTTTCCTTGTCATTAATTCATGGCTCCTTTAGGGATGCTTTATCTTCCTAACTTACATTAATAATTCATAATTAATTCTTTTCTTGCATAATACCATTCTATCAATCCATAAACTATTCCCATACATTATCATAATCAATTATACATGCCATCATCATAATTTAACATCACATAACATTAATGGCATATTTATATCATCAATGAACATACAAATTATGCAATTTAATATGACAACTTTCTTCAATTCTTTTCCTCTTTCCTTGCTTCCACTTCATACATCATTTGCTTGATCATTATCACCTATTATGGTTGGTTAAGGGAGAGTGAGATTTGAGAGAATCTCAGTAGCAAACATTCCTATTTATGGGTGCAAGATGGATGTAAGTGTGTGACATGCTTACTCAATCTAGTTCATACTTACTTATAACATTTTCTCATACTTAATGTTTTACATAAACATGCATGGCCATGGAAAACATCAAAAAAAAAGCATCATACTAGAATTAGCATCTCATAGCATCATCAAACAACATAATGTGTCACATCCAGAAATATGGTATTTGGGAAATAGGAATATTCATAAATAATTAAGGGTCAAAAATGACGAGTAATAGAAGAATTTTGGGTGGAAAATAATTATTATAATTTTTCAAGCCAATTATGAAAAGTTTGACTAATTAAGGAAAATTGGTCAAGAGTAAATAGGGAAAAAATAATTCCAAGTCTCAGAAAATTAAGGAAAAATAAGGACAAGGTTCCTTGAGAATTATATGGAATTATAAAATTGGTCTTATAACCAATTTGCCCTTAGAGAAATTACAAAGGAATTTAAGGGCAATTTAAGCTAATTTAAGGTCCTTATTTGGAAATTTCCAAATAAACATATTTAAGAAGGATAAAATCCCAAGAAAATTCCTATGAAATCCCAAGGAATTATAAGAGATTATGAAATTAAAAGAAGACCCTCAAGTATCCAGGAGTTTTTCCAATTCTTTGGAAAAGTGGAAAAATCACTAAAGAGAAGGAAAATAGTTTTCCTTTTTATTTAATTATTGGGAAATTAAATTTGAGACAAAGAGGGCAATTTGGAAAGATAAAAATAAGAGAATAATTTATGGATCTGAGAGAAAATAATTACAGAGGCCAGAGCACTGTAATTATAGAAAAGAAGTTAAACCCGGAGTAAAAGTGCACCGATAAAGTGTTGATCAGAGCCTTGCACTTTACTTGGCCCATAAGCTACCACTTGTCAAGCCTTTAATAGATGATAATTAGAGCTTTCCAAGTGTCAAGCTACCAATGGAGAGGATCTTGACTTTGGAATTTAATTACAATGTGAATTAAGTTAATTAAAGAGAAAATGCAAGACTAAGTAGGCTTATGACACTTGGCTCTTCATTAATTGTGGTAGATGGGATATTTTGATAGCATTGATGAGCTCATCTCTCCCCTAAATCAGATGGGAATTTCATGTAAGGCATGAAGAGAGGGAAAAAGAGAGAGTTTTGAGGGAAAACCAAGAGAAAGGCATCAACTTTGGTCATACAATCAAGGTTTAAGGTGAGTTCTTGGCTCTAGATGTGTTCTTGCCTTGTTTTCTTTCTCTTTTATGGTTGAAAATATGTCTTCTCTCTCTCTTTTGATGCTGGCCGAACTAGTTGTTTAAGGGGAAAGGGAGTTTTGCTCATCCCACTTGTTAAAATACTACAACACAAGCTAGATCCTAGTGTTTGCAAGTGATTATAGTTGGTTTTGAAGCATTTTTCATGGTTACTTCCTTGAGTGTCATTTTCGGCCAAGACAAGATCTGAACCCTAGTATGTGTTTTTTAAAGTTTTGAGGCTTCCATTGTGTTCAAAATGAAAAATGGTGTAGGGTAAACCTAAAGAACAAGTGTTGGAAGCCATAGAAGCAAAGTTGCAATTTTTGAGTTTTAAACCCTAAGGGTTCGGTCAAGCTGAAACTGGAAGAGGAAAATTTATTTTGTTAAATCTAAGTAGATATTTGGAATCTACATGAAAAATCATGTAGGAAAGGGTCAAGAGGGAATTTTTAGGGTTTATGGAAAACAACTCTAAAAATTCAAGAAACAAAGATAGAGGCTTTAAGGGGTTTAGGAGCTTCTTGAGTTATGTGATTAATTTCTATGTGGAATGTTTAATAATACTTGCTGCCCTTTTTTGGGATTGCCATGTTAGGGTTTGGCATTTGTGGAAGCAAGAAAGAAGAACAAGAAAAATCAAAGAGCATTGGATTACGGTAGTAAGATTTAATTAGCCTTAATGTTGAATGTTGCATTGATTGCTATGCAATTTCATGTGCTATTATGTGGTTGAACTAAATGATGATGATGATTGTGTAGCTATACTCCTTGCTTTATATGCCTTGGCTATTGCATGTTAGAGTGCTACATGTATGAGGTAAAGTAGTTCCCTATTAATAGCAAAAGATTGAAATGCTTGTAATTGATGCATGTAATGTTTTGATTGATTGATCTTGCTACTGGGATTTTCAAAAATCTCATCCCTCAAAAATAATGTAACATTTTAGGGCCTGAACTTCTCAAGAACAAGCTGCAGAATGGAGGCTAATTATTGTGTCATACCATAAAATTTTCATGGACATTTGGTTATGTATAATTATCAATGGTTGGTGCTGTAACCCTTAAGCAGGACGTTAGTTTAGAGCCACGGTTTATTTAGTTACTGAACGAATTTCAGCACGAAATTTGGTATGCTTATAGTTGACATCCTGAAATTCAAATTGATAGGTAGAACATTAAAAATGGCCAAGTATACGATTTTTAATGCTTTTTCAAAGTTAAGGTTCAGAATCTGGAAAAAGAGTTTTTGGCAAATGGATAATGTTACCTTTCACAAAAACCTGACACTTTTTCATAAGGAATTGGATAACAATATTATTTTTCCTTGAAAGAGGATTTAAAGAGATTTAAATATAATTTTGAAGCACCTCATTTTGATTTTTATGGAATAAGTTATGAATTTTTGAAGTTGGGCCAGAAAACTGGATTTTTACCCGATGAACAGTAAAAATCCGAAAATCAGCGTTTTTCATGAATTTTTAAGCCCAAGACCATCTAATGTGGTCTAAAATGGTTTTTATTAAACCTTAAGTGGATCCGATAGTAAGGTGTGACATAATGCACATCAACACACAAGTATACAATCAAGCACACAAGAAAGGTAAGTTTGTTACCTTGTATCCTTAAGCTTTCTTCTTACTTCCTATTACTTCTAACCATTAAGGTTGCTTGCTCAACTTTTACCATTCATTTTTCTTGATGTATCATGGCTCTAAATGCATCAACAAATCATTCTCATTCATTCATTAGAACTATGGTAATCAACAACATCAATACTTTGTTTTCTTTAAACTATATTGACTTCTAACTTTTGAGCTTGATTTCCAACCTTTTCTAAAATTAATTCCACATGCTATTCTCACATAATGTTACATGTAGAATCTATTTCCAAGTTCAAAATAATGAAAATCAAACTCCTTCCCCATGAACTAGCCTTGAAATATTACTCAAGTTACATAGTCATGAAATTCAACCAATTTCAACATAAAACCACTTGATTCTTGTTCCTTTCAAGCCTTTAAACATTATTCTAACATCAATTTCATCTTCCCCTATTCTTAAGAATTTCGTGCAGCATGCCCTCCAAGGGTTTCAAGCTCTCAAAAATTATTAAAATCCATGACCAATCTCAATGACAACAGTAGTGAAAACTGCATCAAAAACCATGAACATATCTTGTTTTAGAGCTTGATCTTGCATGGGATCAATTACCCTTTCTCTCTCCTTCTTCTTTCTCTCTCTAGATTTCATTTTGTAAAATTTTTCCCATGGTTCCATGGGCTTAAGACGAAAAGATTTTTCCCATGGTATTTATAGAGTTTAAAAACAAATCATGGCTATTGATCTTAAAATTGCAAGATTAAATCATGGCCATCCATTTTTTCCTCTTTATCTTGTGGTGACAAGTGTCCTCATGACATCATGCTTATCTCATAATGTTTACATTATGCTTGCATCATCAAGCCATATGCCTTTAATCCAACCGAACACGTGTCTTGCATCCAACTGTACAAGTGTTTTTCATCCAACCGTACACATAATCGCTTACATGTCCCTTCATCATTTTGACATTAAAATAGGGAGGAAATTAATATAAAATTCGTGCAAAACACAGCCCTTAGGCATTCCTCCATCTATTTTGTCATTTTGTACCGCATCTAGTACTTTTTTAGGTCCTGACTTACCTGGGAACACTAGGACATGTTATAGCACCATTTTCTCATCTCAAATAAGTCCACATGACATTATATAATATTCCTAAAGAGAGTGATGCTCTTCCGTTGTTCTTCCATTAAAATAATTAATAATTTTTATTTCAGAGTGAACTTGATCGAATTCTTTCTATTGATCCATGACTCTAAGAATTTGTCTCTGGGTACCAATCCTATTTATTCATCACAGGAAATTTCTCCAATTTTTCTTAAGTGAAAAGTCAACCTCTAGATATTTGACTTTGACTTTTCCCGGATAGTGTATAAACAGGCTTTAAATTATATTAAAGCCAACCTCTTTGTTTTCTGGGGATGAAATTATTTTTAAAACCTGTGATAATTCTCAAATATTTTTTCCCCATTTTTGCCTAATTATCTGAGGCCTCCCTATACTTTAGATAATTTATTTTTGATAATATTCAAAATCAGTTAAAACCCTGGGAATTTCACAGATTCTTTTAGGGATGTTTTCATCATTTTTAGCTCTGAACCTTATTCTTATTTTTCTAGAATTTTTCTGAGGTATTCAATCCTTAACCTACCATTTCCCTTTTTTTGGGATTTTCAGGCGTAATTTCCATTTTTGCCCTTACCAACCTGAAACTTTGCAAAATTACTATTTTGACCTGGTTTGGCTTAACCACCTAATTCGCCTCATTGAAACCTCCAACATAACCATTAGCTTACATATATCTTTATTTCTCATTCTTGGCCCTCGAGACTTCACTAGAGTCTCTCACTTTCTCTTTTCTTAGTTCTAGTAAACTATCTATTTACGATTTAGTCCCTAGGAATCTCTCTGTCCTTCCAAGGAATCTTTAGGACCTTTGCCAAAAAAGGTCTAGTAGCATGCCCATTTCAGGCTAATTCTGATACTTCTAAGCCCAAAATTCAGAATGTGACAACAGGACAAGTGTAACACCTCAAGTCATAACCTGAGAGTATTTTTTCCTTAAAGTCCACTCAACAAGCTTTAAATAGAACTTAGAACCATTTTATTTTAATTTTTCTAATTTAGTTATCATTTTTTAAAGTTGGGTTAAATTTTAGGGTTATAATGGATAGTAACCCAAGAATAAATATTTTGAAATTTAAATTTTTCCAACTTAAGAACTTAATGAATGGTTCTAGTTGCTTCTATTTGATATGAAAAAGGGTTAAAAGCTAAGGTGTTACAGCTTTCTCCTCGTATTGCCATAGCTCTTTCGACTATACTGTGCCATGAGTAATTTCTACCTAATTATTTTAACATGCTTTGAGGCTTGATCTACTATATCGGGACCTTAAATTCTCCTTTCATTGAGTTCTATCCAACATAATGGGGATATGCACTTTCTTCCATACAATGCCTCATACGAAGCCATCTGAATACTAGAATGGTACCTATTATTATAAACAAACTCTACTAATAGGTACTCATCCCAGCTCCCTTTAAAATCCAAGACACATGCTCGTAACATATCTTCCAGTCTCTAGATCATTTGCTCTGTCTGCCCCTCTATCTGCAGATGGTATGCAATAATAAACCTTAAAGTAGTACCTATTGCCTCCTACATGGCTTTTTAGAATTAGGACATAAAATGAGGATCCCTTCTAATATAATGTTTTCTGGCACCTTGTGTAATCTGATAATTTCTTTCACATGTAATCTTGCTAACTTTTTTAGAGGATACTTAACTCTTTTTTTTTTTTGTGACAAGAGGACACTTGACTTTCATTGCAAGAAAATAGGCCAATTTTGTCAAACAATTCACTATCACCCAGAAAGCATTATATCCTAATGATATACGAGGTGATTCTATGAAGAAATCCATGGAAATGCTGTCCCATTTTCATTCTGGGATATCTAGGGGTTGTAGTAATATCGGGGGTTTTTGGTGCTCTCCTTTAATTAGCAAAAGATACCAATAATTACAAAAAATTCTAAAATAAATTATTTTTATTTTGTTTTCATCTTTCAGGCCTCAAATACTACTCTAGACCCTTTATTCTATTTTTCATGAATTTTTGAAAATTTTTAGGAATTTTAAGCATAGTTTCCAATTTCCCCCTTCCTTAGTTAGAACTTTTCAAACTGATAGTCCGGTCTCTACCCCAGTCTTACTTCAAAAGTTGTTTTGTCTCTATCTCTACTACACTGCTTAACCCTTGGCCAGTTTTAAATATGTCATTTACCATGTTAGAATTATCTGGACATGACAACAGGACCTACGAAAATTTCATCGATATGGTATAGTTATATAGGGGAATAATCTAAAGCTATGTGGGGCAACTTTTTCCCTAATTTTTCAACTCTATGTGACACCATTTTACAAGGGGGAAGATAAGGTTGGAATTATACATTTTGTCAAAGTCAAAACTTGAAAAAAGGAGTAAACTTGACCAAATTCTCTATATAGATTCATGGCTTAGAGAATCTGTCTCTGAATGCCAATACTACCTTTTCATCATAGGAAATTTCTTCAATTTTTCTCAAATTAAAAGTGAACCCATAAAGGGTTTATTTTGACTTTACCCGGATAGTGTATAAATAGGCTTTAAATTCTATTAAGACCAACCTCTTCAATTTCTAGGGATAGAATCATTTTTAAAATCTATGATAATTTTTCAAGCATTCATTCCCTATTTATCTCCAATTATCATAAGCCTCCTTGCATTTTAAATAATTTAGTTTCGGTTAATATTCATAATTAGTCAAAACCCTGAGAATTTCATCAATTTGCTTTAAGGGTATTTTCATCATTTTAGCCTTATACGAGTCTCGTAACCTCATTTTCCATTTTTCTAGAATTTTTTGAAATTTTTTAAAAATTTTATGTATACTTTCCATCATTGCCTTTTTCAGCCCGAAGGTTTCTGAATTTACGATTAGGTTCCTACTCAGGTTTAGCCTTAGGAATCATCTCAATAAGGTTCCCAGCATAATCTTTGGCCCTTAATCATTTCTAATTCCCATACTCGAGCCCTCGAGATTTTATTGGAGTCTTCAACTTACTTGTCTCATAGTTTCAAAAAACTTTTACTTTACAGTTTAGTCCCTAAAAATCCTCTTACCCTTCTAGGAAACTTCAGAAACTCTCACTAAAAGAGGTCTAATAGCTTGTCTATTTCAGGCTAATTTTGGTACTTCTAGGCCTAAAATCTAGGATGTTACATGTGTTTATGTGTAAGATGTTAATTGATGACCAAATAAGAGATATATGAATGAATAATGGTCTGTTTCTAGTTGTTCCATGACCATGCATAAAAGTATGAAACATTGGGCATACAAGTGGGCATACAAGCATGTTAATAGCTAGCTTATGATAGATGAGGTAAGCATGTCATACACTTGCATTCATCTTCCATACATATATAGTAATGTTTACAACTGAGATTCTCCTAAATATCACCCTCCCTTAACCAATCATAATAGGTTTCATGAGCAAGAAAGAGGATTGGCAAGGTATGGAATCATAAAGAAGAAAAGAATTTAAGAAATGTTATGTTGTGTTATGTTATATCATGTTACTCTTCATGATGAAATATTCATGAACATACCTCTAATGTTATGTAATGAGAAAAGATGACAATGTGTATGTATGATCAATTATGATAATGCATGGGAGTGTTAATAAATAAATGGGATGATTGCATGCATGATAATGGTGGATTATAACATGACAATGCAAATAAATTGTCCCATAGTAAGCAATTAAATTAAGACATAGCAATAGTATGATAAATGAATAAATTTGCCCAGGACATTTGGTGAGAAACTAGTACACATCATAAGGTTTAAAACAAGCGACAGATCACCTAAAATGGACGTGTGTGCTAAGAGATATGATTGCTCAAAGTTAGAACAAAGAATCTGAAAATGTACTGTTTAACCAAATGAACAGTGCAATTTCACATGTAATTCTAGAATGACTAGGTAAGGAAATGAATCAGCAGGTATTTATCCCTTATAGATAATTAAAATAGCTTTAAATAGAGATTTAAACCACCTCAATATGATTGTATATAATTAGTTATGAACTTTTAAAGTTGGACTATAAATCTGGAATTTACCAAAAATAGTAACCTATGACTCAAATTTTAAATTCTCAATCTACGGGCTTATTTCATGATCTTCTTGAAGCATAACACTTTCAAATATATACTAAAGGGGTAAATGAAAGGATGTTTCACTGTCCAATTTTGATTATGCCATGGAAAGGATTAATTGAAGTTGGATTAAGGATTAATGGAAAAGTATATTACTCAAGTGGTTTTGTCTAAAAGGAAAAGAATCCAACTTTCCCTTATGTTTCATGAATTTTGGCCATAATTAGGGTTTGAGATAGAGATGGATTTTGATGCTTTCAATATATTTCAAATGAAAAATTGTGTAGGATAAAGATAAGAAAGTAATTTTGGAAGCGTTAGAATTGAAATTAGAATTTTTCTCCTAAAACCTTAAGTGTTTGGCCTAAGCTAGATGAATGGCAAGGAATTAGATTTTTTTTAATTTTAAGCTTAGAAATGGATTTTATATGCAAAATTATGTGGGAATATCATGTGTAATTAATTTTGAATAGATTGGATTTAAATCCAAAAATTAGAGTTAAGGGTTATGTAAGAAAGCAAGTCATGTATGTCACTTGCTTCCATTGCTCTAATAAGTGAACGGCATGATGTGTTGATGCAATTAGGACCATGTGACATCAAGAAAAATGAATGAAAAGGTCGATTAAGTAACTTCAATGGTTGAAAGAAAAGAGGGCAAAGAAATAATGTAAAGTTTTAATATAGCAAACTTTACCTTACTCTTATATGCGTGGTGTTTGGTTGCATGAATTGACATCTTTTTTATGTCATGAGACCATATGATATCATGCATTATTGTATGTGAATATTGTTAGAATTGATCTCACCCAAGAGGGGGGTGAATTGGGTGAGTTAAAAAAAACTTGCCAAATTAAAACGAGACAGTATCGAAAACAGAGAGTTAGAGTCAAGAGAGATTTCACCGCAGAGGGAAGACACAAGATTTATATTGGTTCGGTCCTAACCACTTGACCTACGTCCAGTCCTCAGAACACCTCTGAGTATTTCACTATCTTCCAAGATCGATAGGGCTCTTGGTGCCTCGGTACAGTAATTGAATCGCTCAATCACTCCCCCTTACTCCCGTAAGGATACAAGCCCTCTCAAGAGTCCACACTCTTGAGATCATTCAATATTAATTAATGAAGGATAGTTATCAACTCTCTTACAGAGTGAAATTTATGATGAACACTGACACTCAGTAGTATTGAAGAAAACAGAGTATTGAATGCTAGACTTAATAATCACAGATGGTAGTTCCGGTATTCAATCCTCTCATTAATGCTTCTTCGCGCCTTTTATAGTTGAGATCGTTAAGTAGCCGTTAGACGGAAGAGCTTCTAGCCGTTGTGACTCCGTTTGCGTGTTTCGCCAGTTTCAACGGTTCCGCCATTAATGCGTCTGAGCTTCTGACATTGTATGTTACAGTCTACGTAATCCCGTTGAAGAGCCATTGTAGACTTTCTTAGTAATCTGCATATTTTAAACTTTAAACAAGTAAGAGTCTTACGGTGTAGGCTTTAGTTATGAACAAAGAAGGAAAACAAATTGATTATTCAATGATTCTAGACGAAATGAATTATCTGTAAAAAGAGCAGAAAGACATCCTGGACATGGTTGATCGAAGTGGTGATCGATTACTTGCTGATCGATCAGGTTATCAATGAACAGAGTGAAAGCTTTTTGAATCAGTCCAACAAGATTATCGATCAAGTGTTGGATCATTGATTTTAAGAATCATTTTAGTTGACTGATGTTGAAATGGAAATCGTTCCATGATCGAACAAGTGATCGAACATTTGTTGATCGGACAGATTATCGATAATCCAAGTGTTACAGAAATGAAACTTCAGTCATTGATGATCGAACAAATTATCGATAAATGGATGATGGATAAGGTTATCGATAAACAATGAGTAAGAATATATTCAGCAAAAAACACAGACTATGTGGATTAATCGAACAGGTGATCGATCAATGAATATTCGATCAAGTGATCGATAAAATGAAAAACAGAGATTTAATCCTGGAAGGTAAAGAAATTGATTATCGATCACGTTATGTCAAAACAGGAGTTTCAGGAAATCGGATGATCGATCATTTTATCAATAAATCAATGATTGATTAGGTGATCGAAAAAATGATTCAACATAAGTTAATGCAGTGAAGATAATAATCCTGAGGCTCTTTATCGATCATGTTATGTGAAAAGATACTATGTAGACAGGTTAAATTATCGATAATGTTATCGATAATTTGGTTGTAGAAAAACTAAGTATGAGCAGATAGAATATTGATTACTGATCATGTGATCGATAATTTAGTAATCGATAAGGTTATCGATTCAGCAGCTATGATGAGTACCTGCATTCAGAGAGTTAGAACATAATGTTCGATCATATGATCGATAAACAAGTGATCGATAGTATGATGGATAAATGATGACAGAATTAATGTGCAGAACGAGTAGAGTGTGTTACCTCTTATCGAAGTCGTTATTGATAACTGATTTATCGATCATGTGATCGATAAATGCACTTTAGATTTGGTTCTCTTTATCTGTTACTTGTTCGTTTATCTGATGTTATCGATCAAGTGATCGATAATTAACTGTAACCTTATGTAACTTCCATGTTAGCGATAATCGATCATTTTATCGGTCAACAACTTATCGAATAGCTCTTCGATTAAAATACTTAATATAAAACTAATTTATACTGAACAGTTATCTGATAGCTTATCGATAATCATTTGATCGATAAGATGATCGATCAACATACTTAACCCAATTAATCTAACTTTGTTATCATCAAAACCATAATCCTAACAAATATATTATAAGATATAAGGAGTTTTTTTTTTAGGTGTGTTAATTACTTCATATTATAAAGGTATGTTTCATATTCCACCAACTTTGATCACAATTAGCAAAACTCTTTAACTTCTTAATATGTGTTAAATTTCCATTCATACAGAAAAGTTCCTTCAAAAGTGAAGTTTATTTTCTCTTCCATTTCAAGTAGAGGAAAGAATTCCTAATTGGCCACAAAAAGATAGTTCAATAATTATTTTAAGTTGAAGTTCGACTAAATCCCACGTATATTACAAGTTATTATATTCTCACTTGCTAGATGAGGGACGTAGATTTATAGGTTGAGAAAAGATCAACAAAGAAAATTATGGTCATCTGTATGCTTAGGATTTTTTAAGAACTGAATAAAGACAATAGAAGGAGAAGGAAGCATACTCATTTAATTTTAATGGACAAGGAAGTGTGTTATTCAAGAATTTTATTTACGATTTTTTGTTTAGCACATTACTTTTATCAACTTTCAAATTAGTGAGGAAGAGAACAAGTAGGTTTTCCTATTCATCAATTCCAAATAGTAAGCCATTATACTCTGCTTTCATTTGTCAAATTTCAAATGTGGTCAGTTTAGTTGATTGTCTTCAAGAGTTTCAAATTGATGAGGAAGAGAACAAACTAAGATCTACCTTAACATTTGATGAAATGTCCTTACTTTAATCCTTAATAGTACACATTTTGAAGTGAAATGGAACACTCAGATCATAACTTAAGCTCGAAAATTAAAATTTTCCTTTAAGTCCCCAAGTATTGTTCACGGCTAAATTTCCTAATTAGGCAAAGCAACTTTGAAAAATAATAATTAATTCTAGAAAAATTATATGGAGATACTCCAAATTTCTATTTGAAGCTCCCTCAATGCTCTTCAAGAGAAAAATACTTATCCCTACCCAATTCATACAATTTATTATCCAAATTTTACTATTTATTTGGTCTAATATGAGGTGGTCTACCTCTCATTTTAATTCTTAGGATGTGTACGATATGGCTGCCAAAATTTGTGGCTTAATTCATTCATTTGGTAGGTGAAACTGGAGCTGGAAACTGATTGCTCTAGGACTTATGTTTTATCCCTTGTACAATTCTTACTTTAATTCTTTTAAGAATCCAAGCATGCATAATTCAATCTTGTGCACTCTCATTACACCCCATACTCATTCTTACATACCACCAATGTCATATACAACTAAATTACATAAATTGGCATGTTCCATAATTATTACATAACTAGAGAATTTAAGCATCACATAGTAATACTAACAATTCTCTACTTCTTTGCATCAATCTCTTGGCTTCTCTTCATGCAACCATGGCCCATCGTGCTTGACCTAAATGGTTGATTAGAGAGGGGTGAGATTTGGGAGAATCTCAGTAGCAAACATAACCACATACATGTACAAGATGGATGCTAATGTATGGTATGTAATTTTCCATAAACTTAGGTTAACAAGTGACATGCCATCATGCTTTATGCTTGGTATAAAAATACATGGCCATGAAAACATATTAAGATCAATATTTTCAGTAACAATCATCATGTCACAACATCATATAATCAACATGTACAAACCAACACATAAGCATACCACACCAAGCACATAAATGGGTAAGCTCACTACCTTGCATCATAAGTTTTCTCTTGTTCTTCAACTTGCTCCCTAAGCTTCCCAACCATCTAGCTTTTAGTCAACCACATCCAAACCTTCTCTTGTATGTCTCAAAGTCCTAATCACAGCCACAAGGGTCACATTACTCACTAGGACTAAGAACTACACAATGTGGAAGAGTTATGTCCTTAAAGTTAATCTCTTTTCCTTAATTTATAATTTAGTGTTCTAACTTTGTAAAAATTATTTTCTGAGGCCAATTCTACACAATTTTGCCCAAGGAATCCAAATATAATCTTAGATTCATCAAAATCCAATTTCTTCCCCTGGTTTTATGCCAAAATCAAAATCTGCCACCTAAATTCTAGTTTTGATTCCCATGCTTCCAACTTCATTCTTTCATCTTGTTCTCACACAATTTTTCATTCTAAATCTATTAGAAGCCATAGAATCAATAAAATCATATCCTAGGCATAAGAACTAGTCAGGCCGTGGCATTCTCTTTGGTTCCAAAGTCATGGAATTCAATTAATACAGAGCTAGAACTACTTGAATCCTCCTCTATGCTATCCCTTAAACATAGATCTAACATCAATTTCATCTTTTCTTAATTTTATAAATTTTGGCCAGCACCTCTCCTTTAGGGAAATCCACATTTTCAACCACCAAACTCAAGAATACACAGAAAAATAGAAGGTAGAACATAAAACTAACCTTATATTCAAGCTTGTATACCAAAGTAGTGTGCTTCTTCTTGGTTAATCTTTAAGGAAATAAATGGGAAGAGTTTCCCCCTCCTTGGCCAAAAATGAGAGAATGTGAGGGAGCGAGGGTTTTATTTATAGTGAAACTTATGCCTTGAATGGACCATTATGCCCTCAAAAGCTAATAGAAATTGTAAGGGTAAACTTGGAACTTCATATGCACTTTTACATCTTACATCATCCCTTACATCATCCTTCTAAAAGAGAGCTAGCTGGCACAAATCTAGTGGAGAGGAAAGGAAGAATAGATCTTGGCCTTTGAATCAAACTTAGTCTCTAAGTTTCCTTCTAATTTACTTGGCTCACATTTATTTAGCTTTCTTAATAGCCTTCTGGTGCTCAAAAAATTCTTCTGTCAACTCCATAAATTTTCTTTAATTCTAGAGAAGATCTATTAATTTTCTCAGGCCATAACATTTCCTTTAAGCCTCGTATAAAAATCATTTACTAAAATGCCCTTGCATAATTGAGCCTTCTATTTTATTCTAGCCATTCTGCTAATCTTCTAGAAGCGAGACTAATTTTATAAATTAACATAGCCTTTAAGCTTCCTAACCTAATTTTTATGTACATTTTTTGAGATCTCTTGCTACTCAAATAATTACCTTAATCAGTGTACTTTTTACTGGGTCATAATCTTATAAATTCTATTTAAGTTGTCTCAGGGGTGTTTTTGTAACATCCAAACTTTTGAGCCTAGAAGTACTAGAAATAGCCTGAATTGGATAGGCTACTAGACCCCTTTTGAGCAAAAGTCCTAAAGATGAGAAAGGAAGTCAAAGCAGTTTCAGGGACTAAACTACAAAGTAAAAGTTTTCAGGAGCTCAAGTATAATCAAGTTAGAGGCTCCAGTAAAGTCTCGAAGGCCCAAAAAGAGAAAAGAGGCTAGTTACAGGCCAAGAGTTAAGTTAGAAACCTCAAAGAGAGGATTGTATGAAGTTAAGTCCAAGCAGGGATTAAACCGTAAATTCAAAAAGTTATGACCAACAGGGGTAAAAATAGAAGAGTATACAGAGAATTCCAAAAAAATCCCAAAAAATGGGAAATAATATTCTAAGGCTCTTCTGTGAAGAGAAAAGGCGAAAATACCCCTGAGGCAGCTTAAATGGAATTTATGAGGTTATGACTGGTAAAAAGTATACCGTTTGAGGTAATTATTTAAAATAGCAAGAGACCTCAAAAATGTATACAAAAATGAGATTAAATGTTTAAAAGGTTGTAATAATTTATAAAATTAGTCCCGCAACCAAAAGGCCAGTGGAGTGGCTTTGATAAATTAAAAAGCTAATTATGCCGATAAAAAGGTATTTTAGTAAATGAATTTTTATGCAAAGCTTAAAGGAAATGTTATGGCATAAGAAAATTCATAGATACTCTTTAGAATTAAAAGAAATTTATGGAGCATACAGAAGATTTTTTTGAGCTCCGAAAGGCCATAAAGAAAACCGGAGAAACGTGGGCCAAGTAAATTTGGAGGAAACTTAGAGAACAAGTTTGATCCAATGGCTAGGATTTAATCTCTCTTCTCCTCCACCACGTTTGTGACACTTGCCAGCTTCTAGAAGGATGAGGTAAGCATGATGCAAGAAGATGATGCAATGATGATGTAAAAGTTAATTTGAAATTCTAAAATTGCCCTTACCCTTTCTATTAGCCACCAAGGGCATTTTGGTCCATTCAAGCCAAATTTTTAGTATAAATAGGCACTCCCTCCCCTTCATATTTTGCCCAAGCAAGGAACTATAGGGGAAACTCTACCGCTCTTGCATTTAGAGAGAGAAAGAGCTATTTCTAGTGAGAGAAAGTCCACCTAAGTTCAAGCTTCAAGATCAAGGTATGTGATGGTTGTAGCATCTAATTTGATGCCTATTTCAAATTAGTTACTGTATGTATCTGATTCTAAAATTTGGTATGCTTAAAGTACACTCTGTGAGATTTAAATCTATGGGTAGAATACTTTATTTGGATATGTGTACGATTTATGGTGAATTTTCAAATTTAGGGTTTGAAATCTGGAAACAGTGTTGAACCTTTGGAAGAGTGTCGTGTTCCGTACAATTTTGGTACTGTTTAGAATAGAATTGGTTCCTAAAACTATTTTTTATGTAAGTTTAACTTAAGGAGCTTTCAGTGAGACTTAGAACCACTCAATTTGGAGTTTTCTAGAATTAATTATGAATTTTCAAAGTTGAGCAAAAATTCTGGAATTCCTGCGTGAACAGTACCCGCGAAGCAAAATTTTCAGATTTGATCTTCTTGAATCTAAGGCCATCTAAAGTGGTCCTAATTGACGAGAAATGGATCTTAAGGATGGGAAATGATGAGATTTATGTTAGAAAGGCTAGAAAGAAAACCCTAAAAGCAAGAGAAAGGGGTTGAGGTTCAAGAAAGCTAGTCTTGAACTTTATGTAATCTAGTGGTCCTAATAGATTGTGTGATCAATGTGACTATGTTTAGGACCTTGGAACATCCAAGAGGATATTTGGTTATGTTGATCGGATGCCCACATGGTTGGAAAGTCAAGGGAGTCAAAGGAAAAGTAAGAGGAAAGCTTGAGGTGCAAGGTAGTGAACTTACCTATTGTCATTACTTGATGTTGTATGCTTGTGTGTTGCCGTGTACATGTTATTGAATGTTATTGTGACATGTTTTAGCTGCTGTAATTGCTATTCATGATGAGTAGATTATGTCTCCATGGCCATGCATCGAGAAGTTAGCTTTGAACATGCTAATATGTCACTAATTAACAAGAGAATAAACAAGTTACGTGTAGTGCATTAGCATCCATCTAGCATGATTAATATGGTATTGTTTGCTACTGAGATTCCCCTGAATCTCACCCCTCCATAACCAACCATTTAGGTCAATCATCAATGGGCAATAATGGCATGAGAAGCAAGGAGAAGAAAGTGGAGAATTATTGATGTCAATGAATGATATTATTATTCATTGTGTAATTCTCTTATTATGTAATTTATGTTATGGATGCATATGATGCCATGTAATTAATTATAATTCTTATGGCATGTATAGAAATGTATGAGCATGAATGGGAAAGAGTAAGCCCATGTTATGTTTGCCAAAGAAATAAAAAGAATTAAAGTAAAGAGATGTTAAGGGATAAAACGTAGAACCTGGAGTAGTGAGTTTGTAGCTCCAGTTTGACCTATCAAATGAATGAGTTAAGGGATGAGCATAGTACACATCCCAAGCTTTAAAATGAGAGGTATATCATCTCAATTGGATGTGTATGCAAGGAGATACGAATTTCCAAAGTTGAGGCACAAAATCTGGAAGTTCCAGATTTTTTGAAATGAATAGTAATATTTATTGAATAAACGGTATGAATTGGGGAAGGATAAGTCTAATTGGATATTTTTCAATTAAAAAGCATCGAAATAGCTTTCTGTAGAATTTTAGAACACCCTAATATGATTTTTATGGAATTAGTTGTGAATTTTTGAAGTTGGCCCTGTAATCTGGAACTTAAAGAGTGAATAGTAACCCGAGTAATTAATTGGAATTTTTAAATCCGTGGGCTTGTGTCATGATCTGCTCGAACCATAACGCTTACGAATGCGTGCTCTGAGGGGTTAAAGGTAGGATGTTTCAGTTTTCATCATTTCTCTTTACAAAAGAGTCTTAGAATATTATTTTCAAAAATTTTTGTATACTTTTCATTCTTACCCCTATTGGTTTGTAACTTTTTAAAATTACAATTTAGTCCCTACTTAGACTTAACGTCAAAACATCTCTTTGAGGTTTCTAACTTAACATTTGGCCTGTATCTAGCCTCTTTTCTCTTTCTTGGCCCTTGAGACTCTCTTGAAACCTCAACATAACTTATACGTTTATCCCCTAGTAACTTTCTCACTTTATAGTTTAGTTGCTGAAGTTATTTTGACTTCCTTTCTCATTTTTGGAACTTCTACTTCAAGGGGCTTAGTAGCCTACCTATTTTGGGCTACTCCTAGGGCTCCTAGGCCTAAAAATTAGGGTGTGACATTTGACATATATAACCATAGGTAAACGAGATAAACATTTATGGACTTCATATTATTTTTGTTCATATTACTTTTGAAGCCTTAACATCATGATTTTGCAATGATATTATTAGCATTTAACATAAACTATCTAGATATAAGTATTACTTTCATACAAGGATAATTTTATCATTTGTATAGCGAGTAACATAAGGTGAGAGGCATGGCACGGGTAATATTCATTCAGTATTTTGTTTAATCTCACATAAAGAGGGTATGAAAATAATGATGCTATTGATTGGTCATTTGAACATTATAGAATTTATCAGAGGGAAGTTTATATCATTACTGATACTGAATGTTTTCTTTTCAATATAGGATTGACAATTTTGCGTAGTCACAAGAATATCATTAAGGTTAAATTTAACCATATATGTGACGGCGATTTCGAATTTACATATCTCATTGGTTTTCATATGGATAATAATGAATATAAGAGTAGCGGCAACTGAGATTTGTCATATCCTATTAATTTTACCCTAACAAAGGAGAAATTTAGAGTTGATTGAGGGCCAAACAATGTAGCAGAGGTAGGGATAGAACAACTTTTGAAGTAAAATCTGGGCAGGGACCGGACTGTCTTTTTAAAGAATTCCAGTTAAGGAAGGGAGTATTGGAGACTATGCTTAAAATCCCTGAAAATTCCCAAAAATTCACAAAACTTAGAGGAAATTTAATTGAGAGTTTATATCAACGAACTACCATGTTGCTAAATTATTGGTATTTTTATCTAATTTATTACAGAATTTTTTGTAATTATTGGTATTTTTGTCTAATTAGAAGAATGTTAGTCAAAGTAAATTATTTTAAATATAAAGAGGCGTCAATTATTCAAACAAAAATAAGGGAAATTTAATTGAGTTTATAACAAAGACAAACCACGCTGCTAAATTTATTCAGCTCATTTATTGCTCTGTTTCTTTGAGTGAAATTTTCTAAACTGTAATGATCATTCGTATTACTCTGCAAAGAGAGAAGTTTACTGGCATTCATTGCTTACTTTGAGAGATACTCAAGATTGTGGGAATCATGAGTAAGTTACATCCTTACAAGAAGTAAGGGGGGCTCTCAAATGTGTTCTAAGGACAAGATGTAGGTTAAATAGTTAGATCGAACCAATATAATTCACTATGTTCTTATCTCACTCACTAACCCTTCGATGAAATTCTTCTGACTCTAGCTTATTTCATTTATATTATTGTTTTTGAATTTTAAAATTTTTAATATCACCCAATTTTGTAAATTTGTGGGTTACCCAGATATATTTCTGGCTTTTACATGCAATCTTGCATGGCCTTAGGTAAAGAGATACTGTGAGGAAAGGAAGCTCAATCTGTCTGATTGCCCAGGTATTTTGTCAAGGGTTTTCCACATGAAAGTGTAAGCTCTTATCAAGGTTATCAAAGAGCGAAAGAATTTTGGTGCTATCTGCGTAGGTATAAAGACACTTCGTTATCCAACTCATTAACTTGAATATTTTTATACTGAATAATGAACAAAAACAAATACTATATTCCAATCATAGAGAATAATAAATACTTATTTTACATCTTCTCGCTTCTATAGGTTTTATAATTAGTAGGCTCGCATACTCATCTGCGTCGCAAGGTGAAACATATTACCTATATGTGCTCCTCACTGAATGTCGAGATCCTAAATCATATGAACAAATTAGAATAGTGGATAATGTGCTTCACCCAACCTGCAAGTTTGCTTGCTATGCTCTTAGGTTACTATAAGATGAACAAGAGTACATTGCTACTATCAAAGAAGCTTCTTTCTAGGCTACTGGACATTCCTTGAGAAAGTTCTTTGTAAGCATGTTGCTTTATAATTGCTTATCATAACCAAAGTTAGTTTGGAAAAAGACGAAAGAACTTATATATGAAGATATGTTATACGTTCCATATCCTCAACAACAATTCATTATAAATACTAGCTGAAATTGAATTATTTAAAATATGAAGAGGCCTTAGACAATTAAAAAAAAAAGGAGAATAATCTTGAGGAATTATCACAGGTTTTAAAAATGATTTTTTTTTCAAAAAACAAAGAGGTTGGCTTTAACAGAATTTAATTCTATTTACACACTATCTGAGGAAAGTCAAAATAAATTGTCTATGGGTTGTGTAACACGTTAATTTATTACCCTTTTTTACATCAATTAGAAGTAATTGGAACCATTTAATGCGCCTTTAAGTTGGAAAATTTTAAATGTTAAAATAAATTTTCTCTGATTACTATTCATTGTAACTCTAAAAATTAGTCCAGTTTTGAAAAATCATAACTAATTCTAGAAAAATTGAAATGAGATAGTTCCAATTTTTACTCGAAGCTTACAGAAAGATATTTAATGGAAAAATTCTTATCAGGTTATAAATTCAGCTCATGTGTGCTCAGTTTCCACGTCAATGTGCGCTATTCATACAGTCAATTTTCTAATTTTTCAAAATTTGTACCTAACTCTGGATAAG
Source organism: Neltuma alba (assembly GCF_004799145.2). Taxonomy (NCBI): domain Eukaryota; kingdom Viridiplantae; phylum Streptophyta; class Magnoliopsida; order Fabales; family Fabaceae; genus Neltuma; species Neltuma alba. The sequence goes on from NW_021632495.1 coordinate 34,570, forward strand.
CATAAATTTTTATACAAAACTCCAATTTTAATGAATTGCCACTTATTTTAAAGCTAAAAATGAGATCTATTGGTCTACCAAATTTTATGATCCAATTCTTCTATTTGCTCAAAATCACATGAAGTCAAACTTTGATCTATTTTAGGTCAAAATCATCCTTTTAAATGGTCAACTTGTTATAATTCAATCATAGTAATTCAAACATGCTTCTACCATAATTCACCTCAATTAACAAGCATTCTTAATTTAAGTTACATGCCTCCAAATAGTCATCAAGTCATCAAAATTGTAACTATTACGACATTGTATCATCTTATTCACAAAGTTTCACATAATCACAAAAAATCATTCCTCAAGCTAGGGCCACTTCCTTGTCTTTTCCTTGAAAACTTATAGCCCCTAATGGTGTTAATTTGAGTATAAAGAAGTGTGAGATTTTATGGAAATCTCATTAGTGAAGAATCACAATTACAATGTTAAACAAGCAATGCATGTTACATGTGATTTCATAAAATATCAACTAACATTCATGCCATGGAAACGGAGCAATAAATCATTCCATAAGTCAACTTAACAATACACATGGCCCAAGCATAAAATACAAGAAATTAAGCACATTACCATCCATCTAGCTCTACCACACCATGGCATATAAATAAGAAATTGCACATAGCAACAAACCAAGCATGTTAACATCAAATTGTAAGTTTTATGCTAATCCTCTTGATCACACAGCCTCTTGTCCTTGATTTTGAGTTCTCACTTGTTCGACAATAATATCTAACAAACAAAAAGAACAATGGTATTCCAAATCAATTACATCATTCCATTAAACAATTAACTCTGAAACCCAAACCCTTAAACCTTCATTTTAGAGTTTTAGTATCATCTTCCTTAACATAATTTCATATGCTTTTCCCACATACTTTTTTATGTAGAATCTATATATGAACTTAGATTTATCAAAATCCAACTCCTTCTCTCACTTTTTTAGCTTGGCCGTGAGGTAGGTTTAGGGTTCTAAAATTTCTATTTTCAACTTCAATGCTTCTAAACACATACTCTTCACATACTCCTACACAAATTCACCTTCTAAACTCATTGGAAGCATCAAAATTAAAAAAAATCAAACCCTCACATGATGAACCAGCTCTGGCCGAACAGTGTCACAAGGTTACACAAGTTGCAATTTTTCAAATAACAAGGTTTAGTCATTATCAAACAACCATTCTCTATGCTCTAATCTATATATAAACATAGAATCAACCATATTCCATCATAACACAATTCAAATAGCAGCCTTCCTCAATAGTTCCAATCATCAAACTCCATCAAAATCATGTTTAAAACCATCAATCTATAAGAAATCATGCACTACAGAGGATAATCATGTTTTTACCTTGGTTAAGGACTTGAAATCATCTTGATTTGCCTTATTATTTTTCTCCTCCTTCTTCCCTCTCTTTTGGCCAAATGCTTCTGTCTCTCTAAGCTCTAAGAGTGACCAAAAAAGGTCTAGAGAGGAGAGGAAGTGATATATATATATAAACTTGTCCTTAACCGTTACTATATGGTAGCTTAGATTACCATTCATTTTAACCACAACACACATGGCTTCATCCTCTCTCTTCTCCCTCAAGATCAAGCCACATGCCCTTTAGATGTCTCGCATATTGAATGAAAGTGCCACCACAAGGGACACATGACACCCATGTGTAAAAATCTTCATTTTTTATTCATAATTCTAATCTTTCAATTCTATCCTTCAGCAAATTATAATATTTCAGTTAGGTCCTCTCCCTCCTCAAATGGCACCATTTTGACTAGAAGAATGGGGGAAAATTTCGTCCCACCAACCTCATGGTTATTACACTATGTAATCTCATGATATTGGTTAAATTTTTCTTGGATCCTATTAAATGCATTATCTCCAAAAATCCATTTCCTTAAGCAAATAGCTTTCTTTTGATGAGAAGATATTCTCCTAATTTTTTCAAATTTTATTTAGCACTATTACTCCTTTAATTAAATTTTTCTAAAAATAGCTTTTTACCAATATAATTTGGCTTTAAATAATTTAAAGCTAACCTCTACATCTCTAGAGGCTAAAAATAATTTTGAAATTCATAATAACCTCTCAAATAATTGTCCTAACATGTTCATGAATTATTGATACCCTTATGTATTTTAAATAATTTAATTTGACCAATTCTCCCTCAATTAGCCAAAATTTAAAGAAAATACAAAAAATTTCAAAATAAATTATTTTCACACTATGTTTATCTTTCAAGCCTCAAATACTATTCTATATCCTTTATTCTATTTTTGCTTTTTTTTTGAGAATTTTCTCAAATTCTAGGTATACTTCCCTAATCTGTTTAATTTTGATCGAATATTTTGAAAATGACAGTCTAGTTTTAGTTCAAATGTTATGCTATCTATCTATCTACTACCTTTCTTGACTCTTGATCTATTTTATATTCCTCATTTTCAAGGTTAAAATTATCAAAATATGACATGTTGACTTTTGATCAAGTTTAATCCAATATAAATATTAATAAAGATATAATAGAGAGATGAGGAGAAAGCATCTCTCTTTATGTACATGCATATGTAATGCCATGTGAGATTATTTATGATTAAAAAAAAGGGTGCTAGAGTATGTCCCGGGATTACTAGATAAGTTAGGACTTAGAAAAAGTACCTGATGGAGTGTAAAATTACAAAACAGGTGTAGGAACAGTCAATAGTGAGAGGGAACATGAATATCTTTCTATTTTCCTCCCTATTTTAATACAAATTTGTTTAAAGGACATATATGGAATTGTAAAATTTGTCAAGGAGCATGTTTGGAAGAAATAGAATTATTGAATGAAAACTTAAGTTTTAATGACATGTGTGATTAGGTGGCATGCAATGTGATATCATCTTAAAGAGGAAAATATAATTAAGACGCCTAGCAAATTACATGTCAAGATCACAAGGCATGTGATTTAATTAGATGACAAGTGTTATGGTAAAAGTAAATTAGATTAACAAAAGTAAATGGTAACCTTGGCATTACAAATACACTTTTCCCCTCCCATTTGTGTATTTGGATGGCCAAGAGAGGAAGAGCAAGGGGAGCACAAAATTTTAGAGAGAAAAAGTGAAAAAGAAAAGCTTCAAGTTCCATGCAAGACCAAGCTTGAAGATAAGGTAAGATCATGGTTTTTCATGTAGTTTATGATGCTCTATGTCTTGCAAAGCTTGGTTATAGTTTTTGTTGATTTTTAGAAGTACTAAAACATAAGATGAGATGCTATTCAAATGTGATTAAGGCATGGAGAAGATTGATTGAAGTTAGATTAATGATTACAAGAAAGAAAAGAGTAGAAATCAAGTGGTTTTATGATGAAAACTGAATGAATCCAACTTCCCCCCAATTCTATGTAATTTTTCACCAAACCTACGGATTGAGTTAGGGTTAGATTTTGATGATTTTGATGTATTTAATGTGTTTAGAATAAAAAATTGTGTGGGGTAAAGGTGAGAAAGTAAGTTTGGAAGCATTAGAATCGAAAATGAAATTTTTACCCCAAAACACTGTGTTTAGGCCAAGGCTTGTTCATGGGGAAGAAATTTGATTACTATATATAGATGCATATGTTTGTTATGTTTAATATATGCATGCACATATATATATATATTTATATATATAATTTTGCATCAAAAGATTGTAGGTTGATTTTAACTCACATGGCAAAGAGAAGATCCAAGGTTTGAATCTTGGGGAGAGGCACTTATGAGGAGAAAATAGTGGTAGGTGATGTGGTGCAACGAGGCATTGACATATGGTAAGCAAGGTGGCAATCACATGGCAACACTAGATAGATTAGGTGGGGAGAATAATGTTTCCATTTAGTTTTCTCTCCACTTCCTCTCAATTTACTATTTCTACTATTAGATCAACATCTAATAGTTGACATTTAATGCCTTATAATAGTATTATTGTAATATTAATTAAACGACAAATATATATATATATATATAAGCAGTTAGATAGTAATATGCATACATAATCCTAGATTTTTATTAAAATATTTTACAATTCTTCTATTTTTATCATGATTATAATAATATTTATTTATATGTATTTTTATTATTTAATAATATAATAATACTATTGTAGTGTATTAAATCTCATTCATTAGATGTTACTCCCTCTGTCCCTTATTATAAGCAACATAGGACTCCATTACGTATATCAAAAAATTAGTTAAAGACAATAAATAGGTAAAATTTAAAATTTCTTTCTCCAAAATACCCTTATTTATGGGAGAGAGAGTATACCAAAGAAAATAAGAAAATTATCATAACAAAAAAAATTATAAAAGAGGGAGAATGTGAGATGCAGAGAGATGATGGTTTGGGAAATAAGACAATAAAAATATTGAATATTAAAATAAGTCATTAATGGGGGCAAAATAGAATATTTGCCACAAAAATTTAAAACAACTTACAAATGTTGCTCATATTTAGGGACAAGAAGAGGATGGTCGTTGTTACTTATAAAAAAGGGCAGAGAAAGTAATCGAATGGTAGATATAGCAAATGGAGGCAAGTTGAGAGGAAGTTAAATGGAAAAATGCCTCTTCCAACTAGGTGATGACGTTGGCGGTGGCCAAAAGTGATGACCTAGTGGTCGTTGGCTGGGCAGTGATGACATGGCGCAACCATATAATTATTTTTCTTTTATAGTGACATTTTTCAGGGAAGACTTAAAAGTATATTTTAACAGTGACTTAACTTTCAGTAATGACAACTTTTATTTTCAGCATCTTATTTTCTGGGGCAACTTATTTTGTCGCCATTAATAAGTATCAATGACAGTCACTATAGTGATGACTTTGTATAATCACTAGAAACTTTCAGTCGTGATTTTTTTACCTTCGGTGACGACTTTTTGAGTTGTTGCTAAAAATCAATTTTTTTGCAGTTTTACGAAAGTCTAGGATTGGGACTGTTGTCTTGGACGAGCATACCTTTCCGAAAAACAGCCTAATAGTGCATAAGGAAAGACGTTACCAACTTCAGATTTTTCAATTGCGTTTGGCTCACTGTTTAGAGCAGGTTCCTCCTGATATATCCTTATATTTCACCATGATACTAAACTTACCTTGTATGAATGGGACGACATCGTGTGCAATTCATACCAAGTTACACCACTTTTCTACTTACTCGATATCACTCCAGCACAGAAACTCTAACAGATTCCAATTTTATCCATTTTAACCTAGTATTTACAATTTAGTTACAGTATGATTGATGATTATATTATCAGATCTAATATGCTTGGTTAAGGATATCTACGATAATGAGTTGGAAAAGTCAAAGGACGGGTTTTCTTCAACGCTTTTGTTCAATATTTATGAGGCAGGCTAAAGTCATAGTTCCTCTTGTTTACATTTTGTGTCAATTAACACGAACATAAGAAATTAATCATCCGCATCACATTTCGGGATTTCTTGCGGGGAAAACTATGATCTTTATAGTGAGGGTCAGGTGGTGGATGTTATTTACAAGAGGTTCAAAAAAGTGAAGAAGAAACCTGCACTCCTAATCATTCAGTTCTGCGTTATCAATGGCGACAAAGGTTTGTGGTTTTTCATGTTTTGAATATACATATGAAGGTTTTTCCTCATCATGGTAATATATAATTTCCACCGTGTTTGAATTGGTCTAATGTTTCCTAACACATTCTCTTTTTCACGTACAGGTGAGAGAACTATTCGTAACCGGAAAAATATGACAAAAATTAGTTTCCATCATTATTTACCAAATTCTGAGCAGTACGAATTCTACATTGGTGAGCAGCAAGTGGAAATCATACTGCTCCAATAAAATGATTTTATGATTTTATGACTTTAAAATATATGTTTAACTGCTTACTTCTAGATGTTTTCTTTAAATCATGTTAGTTTTGAAGTTATCTTCAAGAAACACGCCAAGTAAAGCAATTCACTTAATCAATAACACTTTCTGTACATCGCACGGAGGTTATCACTAGTTTAATGTATTATATTCTCGAAATCTAAAATTAACAAAAACAAAAATTAAAAGTTTAATGCATTTTCTAAATCTAAAATTGAGAGGCATTATACAACATAGAACGAGTATTTCTGTTTGAAACGGAGGGAGTATCTTTTCTAATTCTCCTTCATTCCATCTTACCTTCCGATTTAAACAACATAATCAAAAAATAATATGATTAAGTCTATAACACGTTACAATGGATATCAATTTGACTAAGACTTCTTAGTTCAAATATACATTAAAGTGATAGCCAAAAAAATATACATTAAATTGAAACTTAATCAGTGTAATGAAGGGATTGCATCTTCTTTTCCCAAAAAAAAAAAATTGGGAAACATGTCAGTGATATAGAACTACAAATTGTGGTAATATTTTATAGTATTACCATGAGTTAGTATAGTGATTAAATTTCAAATAATTAAACTATCTAATCTGAAATTAAATTAGTTGGGGAAAAAATCTGAAATTAAATTAACAGTATAATATTCTTTTTGTTAACATAGCCTAATCTTTTTATTGAAAAATATATGAAAGCAAAAGCAAAAAAAAAACAAAGACACGTTCATTCTAAACAATTTTGCTATTGAATTATTACTTGTCTCGCAAAACTCAGCATGGGTCCTGGGTCATTTTTGTACAACAGCAACAGGAGTCCTAAATTGAGATGTATTATAAAATAATATCTCGATTATTTGTTTTTGTTGCCCTAATTTTGATTAATAAGTAGTCAATGGATAATGCGTAAATATCCTGTAAAATTAAATAGTCAAGTGAAAAAAAAAAGCATTTCCAAAAAATATTACTATAAGTGGCTTTCCTTAGACTTGAAATGCACTTAAAGGGCGAGAAGCATAGGATCTCTAAACAATCCCACAAACAAGGGGCCAAATGATTTAAGATACCACATGGTCAGGGCCCCATGGTCCATAGCCCAAGGGATATAATATAAATTTAAATTTCTTTCGTACGTTAATGATAATTAAGATAACTCTTATCCTTAATATTGTTGTTTTTTAATATAATTATTACGTATATAGTATTACTCAGTCAAATTCAGTTATTATCGATTATATGTAAAATTATCTCTTCTAACATGATTTTTGTATTTACAAAGTAATCATACCTTACTTAAGGGCATCAATTTCCTTCCAGTTTTTTTGACGCAACCATCTAGTACTAAAAGTCTCGACTAACACATATCTAAGGACTACCTTGGTCCTAATTATAAGATTTTATTTGCAGATTATAAACGAAATATTATAATTAGGACTGAAGGTAATATTATTAAATCTAAAATGGACAGCTCTTTATATATATATATATATATATATATTAATCTGCAATATTTGAACCAACGATTTTGATTATTTTTATTTGGATCAACTTTCATTTGTCTTTAACAAAATACTACTATAATTTTATTTAAAAGAGGAAATCCAAATAATTTAAGTTGATTGGAGTGTAAACATTCTGCTAATGCATGAAAGGAATAATACGAAAGTATTGTATTTTTGAAATCAAAAGCTTAAAGGAAAAATCAGAAGAAAAAGACAGTAGAAATTACGAAATTGTGAATAAGGCATTTGTCTAAAATGTGTTATCCTTTGCAATTCAATCGTTGTCAAAACCTATGAAAATGTTATGATGGCTCCCAATTTATAATTTTGCGATTTTTTACAGTTTTTTTTTATTATTTGTCCAAATTTATATTATATATCTATATATATATGTGTCCGATATCAAGAATTCATTAGAATCAAAATAGGCCTTAAAATTCAAAGAATTCTGATAGATATATTTTTTAATTACTTACTTATAAAGTTTAATGATATATATAATTTATAATACATGAGTCGTGAGGGAGTTAATTGAATCAATTCGTACGGCTCCTGAATTTGAGTTAATATGTTTGAAGTTTGGGGAAATTAAAAAAGAAAAGTGAAGGATTATTTGTCACATGCAAGTGATCTCAAATTGGAACTCCCAATGTGAATTTATATATATAACGAACTGTATAGTTAACCTCATTAGCCGAACATGCCCACTTTTACCACTTGAAATGGGTCTTCAATTATTATTTGTTTTATATATATATATATATATATTTATATATAACGAGCTGTATAGTTAACCTCATTAGTCTTACTTTAATTTGCTTCCTACTTTTGGAATTGCGTAAGTGTATCAAAATAAACAAAACAAGTTTATATATTAATAAATACTAGCATGATAATTGCATTGTGCGGTTTAATTCTAATTTCTAACATTTAAAGTATTGCTGTTGTCATACCATTTAGCTTTTTAAAATGCTATACGTGCTTCACATTAAGATTATAAAAAGATTTACTGAATCCCTTTCCTTATTTTTCCTACAAATACTTTTCTGACTTTTATATTGCGTAATTTTCAAGTATTCCTCCGGTCCTTAATATAGGACCCAATTGCTAAGTTGGTTTTGGTCCTAAATATAAGACTCATTTCTCATATTTATCAATTTTCTCTAAATTACCCCTATGGATACTCCATCAACCATAATCAAGTAGAAGTTAGAGAGGGGTATTAAGAAAGATGATTATGGTATTTTAGGAAAAAACATGTCACAATTTTTATAATTAATAACTAACTTACCTAACTTCCTTAATCTAATCAAATTAGTTAAATGGGTCCTATATTAAGGACCGGAGGAGTATTATTTTTTATATGAACATTTCAAGTGTTATTAGATGTAAATGAGATAACTCTTACAAATTACTCTTTCCGTTTATGATTTTTTTTGAGATAGAAATGGTTTTTATTTATAAGACATACTTAAAAAATGTCTGAAATTCTGACCAACTTTTTTTTTTTTTTTTGCTTCCATTGATTACATGTTATCTCACTCACCATGACTCTCAATAAATAAGAGTATCTTCAAAAAATAATATTTTTGAGTTAATATCATCTTTAATTCCTGAAATTTGAAATTTGTAATTGCGGTCTTTGAAATTTGATTTCTTTTCTATTTAGGTCAGTAAAACTCAAAACAAGTGGTTTGGACCTTGAAATTTAATCTTATTTTGGTTTTGATCCTTGTTTCAGAAACCAAAATTGTTAAGCCAAACCAAAATGAAATCAAATTTTAGGAACCAAAACCACTGATTTAGAATTTCATGGACTAAAACCACAATAATGTAAAATTTTAGGGACCAAAATTACTAGTTTCAAATTAACCAAATGAGGTCCCCAAATTTGTTTTGAGTTCTTATTTCAGGCACCAAACATGTCAAGTCATGCCAAAATCAATTTTAGAGCCAAAAGTATTAGTTTAAAATTTCAAAGACTAAAACTAAAATGAGATAAAATTTCAAAGGCCCAAATTACTAGTTTCAATTCTAAGGACCAAAATCAAAATGAGATTGAAATCCAGAGAATAAAAATAATATTAACTCTATATTCTTACATATTTATTGTTTTTAATAAATTTTAACTAATATTTTTATCTACGTGATTCTATTATTTATATTATATACAAGACCGAAAGGAGCCCATAAATTCAAACCTACAATCTAATTGAAAAGACACAGGTTAATTCCAAATCCGATCCATTCCCTAATTAATGAGATCACTAAACATGTTATAGTTGGCGTAATTCAATTTAAAATAAAGGATGATGATATTTTATGTCATGGGACGAAAATATAGACGTTATTAACAATAGTGTCTTTTAATTTCTCCCGTGAATATTTAAAAAGTTTTAAAAAAAGAAAAGAAAAAGAAAATGTACGTGCGATGGTCCACACCCTCGACAATAGAAAATAAAAATTTACAGCTAAGCCTACTAAGTAGGCACTGTAGGTGGTGGGAAGCAAGAAACTCCCACTTTCATAAAAGGAGCTCTTTCCCTCAAATGTTTAAAGTCAATTTATTTGTACTTTTCCAATTGACCTTTTCTCATCTATATATTTTAATTAGATTATATCCCTTTCAAATCAAACGTATGGAAAGATAATTTTTTTAAATATCATTATTATTTTAAAAATTAAATTTAATATATCACCATTTAAAATTTTAATGTTAGTATTCTTTTATTAACGTTATTACCGTATGTGGGTTAGAAAACTTAAAAAGCCATTCTCTAAAATTAAGAAGTCAAGATTAAACATTGTGTAAAATTTAAAGATTAACTGTGCATCTTTGTCAATTTTAAAAAACGCAAGAAATTCGATGCAAGTGTTATGGTTCATGTAATTTGTGAACAGTAAATTATAAAAGTTTATACATATATATGTGTATAAAATATAACAAAGCGCAACTTAATGTTAGTAAATTTGTCCATTTGCTTAAGGATATATCTTTGCTTCAAAGGGTATCTATTTAAATTTCATGGCTAATAATATATCATTTGTAATTTATAACAAGTTATATTATAGGGTTAAGGTGCAATTTTAACTAAAAACTGTTACCGTAAGGAGCACTGGGCACCATAAAGTTTATTTGGGTGCAAAAATATACATGAAGTTGTCAAAAGGGAGCATCTGGTACCATGCCGTTAACGTCCGTCAGTTTACCGTTAGAGGGGCCCAGAAAGTCAGTTTTAAGGTGCATTTTTAACAACAAAGTTTGCATCAAGGGCATTAGGCACCATGAATTTACTTGGGTATAAAAATATAAATGAACTTTGTAAAAAGAAAAAAATAACAAAATTCTTCAACTTCCATTAACATCCATTAATTTTATTATTTT